>NC_051233.1:8957344-9104844 GCF_015220715.1 Pygocentrus nattereri | reverse complement strand
ATTGGAAGGCCTGCCTGGGACTGTGTGCTTTGGTTCCACCAGATGGCCACAAAGCTCTCTCTCCTAACTGCCTTTTACAAGAGGGAACAGGACACTATCAGAACAGCTGAGGTCAAAAAATTCAAACAGTGTTACAGGTGCTGAGAAGCACCTTCTGCATCTCTTCTGTTTTTTAACCTGAGAACATCCACACGGCGTTTACGCAGTGTGTACTAATACTGAAGCAGCTTAGACTGTACGTTTGAGTTTATTAATGTCAGAAAGTGTTGCTTGCAAGAACATTGAAGTACATTGTACAGTCCATTTGGTCAGTTTGGTCCAAAATCAAGGATGTTTGTCCCTGTTAGCTGCAGTAACCGCTTCTACTCTGGTCAGGTAGGCCTGGTGATGTTGGATGATCAGTTCTTTACTCCAACTCTTCACAAAGGTTTTGAATGGAGCTCCATCACTCCATAGAGTCCAGTTCCACTGCTCCACAGCCCAGTGCTGGGAGGCTTTAGACCTGTTAAGACGCTTGGCCTTGGGCATGGTGACGCTAAGCTTGATCCTGAGCATGACATTGCGTCTCTATGCTTTTCAGTTGGGATTATACGAGGTGCATGTGCACCTTAAAATAGAGGAACATTGTGTAAGTTAAAATTGAGAGCACATTTTTTGAAAGTAGTCTGAAGGGTATATCATTTCCTGATTTTTGTGTTGCATTTTCAAGCTTCTGTGTCTTTACAGTGGTACGACGTCTCCCCTTGCTGGCCGAGCTGCATAAAGACAATGCGAGAAAATGAAAGCTGAAACAGCACCATCTGGTGTTCAGCAGTGGTACGGTCTCAACTGGAATCAGACCCCTTGAATGGAATATTACCGGCTGAACTGAGATGATCATCTAGATCATAAACTGGTCTTTAAAACTTTTAGGAAAATCTGACCTTTTTAGACTTATATAGAGATTTTCATTCTGATCTACTCACTTCTAAGGCTTTGATGCTGATGTAAGATACCAGTCATTTCCAGTGTTGTAACGTAAGTAATGGTGTAATCTATGTTTCTCTGCTGGGTTGATATCACAGTGTAAAGGATTATAATGGGTTAGCAGGTGGCCTGGGATTGACTACAGATGCACTTGATGGTTTCCTAAAATGAAAGGTCTCCTACAGCAAACTAGTGGTCTCCAGTAGTAATCATTAAGCCAATGCTTAAAAAACTGACAAATAGCTGAGAAAAAGAAATAAATTCTGTTCAGCCATACCTGGACCTGTGTGAAAAAGTAATTGACCCTTTAGCTACTAAATCAAGCAGTTAACCAATTTCAATTGACTACTGAGTTCAGTTTCACTACCCACACCCAGGCATGATTACTGACAGACCTGCTGAATCTAAATGTCACTTGAATAGAACCTGTCTGTCAAGCAGGCTAGAAGGTCTCAAAAAGCAGTACATGATGCCACCTTCTAAAGAGATTCACATACAGATGTCATCCAAAGTCATTGAAATATGCCAGTTTGGAAACTATTTCAAAGCCATTCCTGAGGCTCCTGGGACACAAGTGAACCAGAGTGAGGGCCATTATCCACAAATGGGACTTGGAAAAGCGGTGAACCTTCCCAGGAGTGGCTGGCCTAGCAAAATGTTACCAAGAGAGCATGGCCAGCTCATCCAGGAGGTCATAATCCAGACGAAGATCTAATGAACTGCAGGCCTCATTTGCCTCAGTTACGGTTAATGTACATAATTCGACAGAAAGAAACTGGGCAAAAATGGCACCGATGGGAGAAGTGCAGGGCCCAAACCACCGCTGACCAAAAAGAGTACAAAGGCTCATCTTGCATTTTGCATGGAAAAGTGAAAGACACGGATATCGTGGCAACTGGCGTAAACTAACACTGCATTCCACCATAAGAAAATCACACCAACAGTCAAGATGGTTTGGGGCTGCTTTGCTTCTCCAAGACCTGGACGACTTGTCATAACTGATGGAACCATGATTTCATCTCTCTATCACAAAATACTGAAGGAGAATGCCTGCCTGTCAGTTCATGACCTAAAGCTCAATGCAGCTAGGTTATGCAGCAGGACAATGATCCGAAGCATGCAAGCAAGTCCATCTCTGGCCACAATGGGCCACAACGGGGAGGGGCGTTCACTTTTTATTGTGTCATGTTTATCTCATATTAATGAATCTGAATCATTTAAAGCATTTGGTTCATTGCAGTAAGTAAGTAGCAAGTATTTTTTTGGCTTAATGATTCAAATCACACTTACTGTATTGTCAGCTGTTTAACCCTTAAATGTAAACCAACCTACCGCATAATAATATTTTTCATTTCCTTTCCTTTACTTTCCTGGGAAGGGGGGCAAGGGCATGCTGCTGTGCCCTGACTCCACTGCCACTGGAACCTGCTCGAAGCATTGCTGGAGGAGTCCTAGTCCATGCTGCCAGGCCACCACATTGCTTCACGGGCAGGTCCTCGCTGACCACCATGCTCTGGCTGGGATTTGCTGCTCAGCCTTGTCATGATGCCTTCACCGCTGTCATTGTTGTCTGTCCTTGCCACACTGCCTCTTTCTCACAGTCCTCTCTGCTCTTTTGTGTTTGAGTTTCTTGAAGTGAACTCCTCCAGGCTGCTGAGGGGTGCATCTCACATCTGACACCAATGTGGCATTGGTGAAGAATACGGTGAAGAAAACATTGCACCCCAAGTGAATGCTCTTTTACTGAACTCAGCAGCAGTCGAGAATCAGTGGAGAAAAATAATAGGCAGGTCACTTCTTGTCATGCCTTCCACATTGACAGTAGGCATAAATACTGCACCACTACCCCACAGTCCAGCACAGAATAACCCAAGTAACACTTCAGCACCTCTTTTAGTTGACAGCCACAACTTTATACAAGATTAAAATCTCTCTTACTGCAAGCTCCCGTGGTGCTCTGCACATTGCTGTTTTGCACATTGCTGCTCTGGCACATTTGGCCACATTTCCCACGCATCCATGGCCGAATGAGCCAGTAGCGGGGTGTTACTCTAAACAAAAAATATAAAGAGCTCTCAATGAGGAAATTAAAATTTCTCTTTGACTAAAGCAGTTGACTCGTCAACTTGCTATGTCAACCTCTTTGTTAACCTACAGCCCATCCTCTTTTCTTTGCCTTACATAAACCTATAAGCTCAATAGCCAGCTATTCCGCTCATAATTTGTCACAAATTTGTGTTGTAGGTAGGCACCTTCTCTCTGTACTTACTGTTTCACTCTGTAAATGTATTTACAAAAAGTCCTGATGAGTTTTAGTGAGCTTCTAGCCAAGATCTTGTCACAACATCAGCAGTCACTTTATGTCAAATAATATATCTGAATCTCAAACAGCTCCCTACTCCCTACACTGCACTAAATAGGTCAGGAAACTATGTCTTCTGTGCAGAAACAGTGCAGTAAAGGGAGTCATGCAGCTAATGGATGAATATAAATGGCTTTCTGTTCAACATTTGATGCACTGTTTGGGTGTAGAAGCTCCTAGTTTATGACCTACATGGTGCACTACATAGGGAAGAGGAAGCTGTTTGAGATTCAGATTATCCAGTGTTTGCTGGGAGAGTGAGAGTTGGGCCTTGTGAACGAGTGACTAATTGCTAAGGATTTACATCTGTGCATGTTTAATGGGCAAAATACAGCGTGGTACTGTAAGAACCAACAATATTACCATAAATATAATTAGTTTCTCTGTTTAAAAAAAAGGTTTCTCTCATCTAATAAGAGTAATGTCAGCTACTAGTTGTTCAATTCACTCAAAAGAGCTGAAAGTGTGGCTGCAGGGTGCCAGGGGTATTAACTTATATTTTTTATTGTTGTATAGTTTTTATAGCCTTTTTGCTGCAGCACTCAAATAAAAAAGGACACTTTCTGTTTTGCGTTTTTCGTGGCATCTTCTTTTGAATCATGAACGACATTTGTGTCCTGAACCTTTATACGGGGGGGGGGTTCAATGGATGGGTGACAAAATAGAAGATGCCTTGCAGCTGGCATTGTATCTAAAACTGGTATTTAATTATTGTTTAATTGTTTAAGCAATTCAATTAAGCCTAAATGTTGCAGACAAACAAACAAAAGGTTTGAGCCAGAGCTTTGTAAACATACACTACATGAACAAAAGTAATGGGAGACCTACACATTACACCTAAGGAGCTTTTATGACATCTCATTCTAAATCCATAAGTCTTAATACGGAGTTGGTCCCTCCTTTGCAGCTATAACAGCTTCCACTCTTCTGGGAGGCTTTCTAAAAAATTTTGGAGAGTGTCTGTGGGAAGTGAGGGCAGCTTTAAAAAGGATGAAGAACGGAAAGGCAGTTGGTCCAGATGACATACCTGTGGAGGTATGGAGATGTTCAGGAGAGAAGGCAGTGGACTTTTTAACCAGGTTGTTTAAGAAAATCCTGGAGAGTGAGAGGATGCCTGATGAGTGGAGAAGCAGTGTACTGGTCCCCATTTTTAAGAACAAGGGTGATATGCAGAGCTGCAGTAACTACAGAGGTATAAAGTTGATGAGCCACACCATGAAGGTATGGGAAAGAGTTGTTGAAGCAAGGCTAAGGCGAGAGGTTCAGATCAGTGAGCAGCAGTTTGGTTTCATGCCCAGAAAGAGCACCACAGATGCAATTTTTACGTTGAGAGTGTTGGTAGAGAAGTACAGAGAAGGTCAGAAGGAGCTACATTGTGTTTTTGTGGATCTAGAGAAGGCATATGATAGGGTGCCAAGAGAGGAACTGTGGTACTGTATGAGGAAGTCAGGTGTAGCTGAAAAGTATGTTAGGGTGGTGCAGGACATGTATGAGGATAGTGAGACAGTGGTGAGGTGTGCAGTTGGAGTGACAAATGGTTTCAAGGTGAAGGTAGGGTTACATCAGGGATCAGCTTTGAGCCCCTTCTTGTTTGCAATGGTGATGGAAAGGTTGACAGATGAGGTCAGGCAGGAGGTTCCACGGACCATGACGTTTGCAGATGACATTGTAATCTGTGGTGAGAGTAGAGAGCAGGTGGAAGAGAATCTGGAGAGGTGGAGGTTTGCACTGGAGAGGAGAGGAATGAAGGTCAGTAGAGACAAGACGGAATACATGTGTGTGAATGAGAGGGAGGCAGGTGGAAAGGTGAAGATGCAAGGAGTAGAGGTCGTAAAGGTGGATGACTTCAAATATTTTGGGTCAACCATCCAGAGCAATGGACAATGTAGAAAAGAGGTGAAGAAGAGGGTGCAGGCAGGATGGAGTGGGTGGAGACGGGTGTCAGGGCTGATGTGTGACAGAAGGATAGCAGCAAGAGTGAAAGGGAAGGTTTACAAGACAGTAGTGCGTCCTGCTATGATGTATGGTTTGGAGACTGTGGCTCTGTCTAAAACACAGGAGGCTGAGCTGGAGGTGGTGGAGATGAAGATGCTGAGATTTTCGTTGGGAGTGACAAGGCTGGACGAGATTAGAAATGAGCAGATCAGAGGGACAGTGAAGGTGGAGCAGTTTGGAGATAAAGCCAGAGAGGCCAGGTTGAGATGGTTTGGACATGTGTTGAGGAGGAATAGTGGATATATAGTGGATATATTGGTCAAAGAATGTTGGAGATGGAGCTGCCGGGTAGAAGGAGAAGAGGTAGACCTCAGAGAAGGTTTATGGATGTAGTGACAGTGGACATAGAGATGGTTGGTGTAAAAGTAGAGGAGGCAGTGGATAGGGCAAGATGGAGGCAGATGATCCGCTGTGGCAACCCCTAAAGGGAGCAGCCAAAAGAAGAAGAAGAAGTCTGTGGGAATTTTGGCTCATTGATCCAGAAGCACAATTGTGTGGTCAGACATTGATGTTGAACATGAGGGCCTGGCTCACAATAACCGCTCTAGTTCATCTCAAAGGTGGTAGATGGGGTTGAGGTCAGGGCTCTATGAGCTCCAGGTTCTTCCACACCAAACTCACCCAGTCATGACTTTATGGACCTTGCTTTGTGCACTGGGGCTCAGTCATGCCGGAACAGAAAAGGGCCTTCACCAAACTGTTCCCACAAAGTTTGAAGCATACAATTGTCCAAAATGTCTTGGTCTGATGAAGCATTAAGATTTCCCTTCGCTGGAACTAAGGGGTCTATAGACCAACCCCTTCAAAACAACCCAATAGCATTAACCCTCCTCCACCAAAGTTTACAGTTGGCACAATGCAGGTAATGTTCTCCTGGCATTCATCAAACCCAGACTCATCCATCAGACTGACAGATAGCGTGATTCGTCACTCTGCAGAATCCATTTCCACTGCTCCACAGTCCAGTAGCGGTGCTTTACACCACTCCATTCGACGCTTGGCATTGTTCTTGGTGATGTAAGGCTTGCTTGCAGCTGCTCAGCCATGAAGCTCCAGGCACAGTTTTTGTGCTGAAGTTGATGCCAGAGGAGGTTTGGAACTCTGCCTTTATTGAGCCAGCAGAGCGTTGGTGACGTTTATGCACTATGCTCCTCAGCACTCAATGACCAGCTCTGTAATTTTACATGGTCTTTCACTTCGTGGCTGAGTTGCTGTGGTTCCTAAATGCTTCCATTTTCCAATAATACCACTCACAGTTGATTGTAGAATATCTAAGAAGGAAGAAATTTCACGAATAGACTTGTCGAAATGGTGGCATCCTATTACAGCACTCCACTCCAATTCAGCGAGCTCTTTAGAACGACCCATTCAGACACAAATGTTTGTAAAGGTGGACTGCATGGCTAGGTGCTTGATTTTAAACACCTGCAGCAATGGGACTGAATGAAACACCTGAACTCAATGATTAAGAGGTGTGTTCCACTACTTTTGCCCATACAGGACATCAGCAAATCTGTACATACATAGAAAAATTTGGGAGCTCATGCGTCACCTAAATGATGAACTAACCTAACTTAGGTTGTAAACAGACCACAATATAGAAATATGTCCACATATGCAGTCGTGACTGACGCGTTTCTTTTTTTCTGAATTCATACAAACACTTTCATTTTATAGTAAATTAGTTATGATTAGTTTATGTTTATGAACACAGGCCTACAGATCAACACAGTAAAGGAAAACTTATTTGTGATCCTGAGTTTAAAGCCACTTTTTATTCAACTTGTAACTAATTTACAAAGTAATCTTAAACTGAAACTTTGCTTGTGTGTAAAAGTGATTTCAGAGCCACTCAGTTCTCCCTGATGGAAACTGTTTACCTTCAGTGTTTTGTGCTTATGATCATTTTAATAGACGTCAGCGTCACTAATTAATGACGTTCTATTAAAAGACTGGTTTACCAAGAGAGACGCTGGAGGACTTTCACCTGAAATGAGTTCATGAAGCCAGTCTTGTTATAAAAATGGTAACAGGACCAGAGCAGAGCCAGAATTACTCTTTTAGTACTTTTACTTTTGATACTTAAGTCCATTTTTGGGGCAATACTTTAGTACTTTTACTCAAGTTGAGGTCTAGAGTAAGGACTTCTACTTTTACTGGAGTAATATTTAACCTTGGGTATCTCTACTTTAACTCCAGTACATGGTTTGTGTACTTCGTCCACCTCTGATTGTGCGACCTCGTCGTCTTTCCTCACAGTGATTGGCTGAACTGTGAGTATTTACATGCAGTGACTGAGGCACAGCTGGCTCCCCCTCTTTATTACAGGAATCCAGTGCGGATTCCACAACACCAGCCTTGGCAACCTGCAGGTCATCGCTGTCAACCCGTCCTAATTGATCACGATTTGCAGCTTTAAAGCTCCTTGTGTGCTCCGTCCATTGTCCACCCCGTCCAGTGTGGCTCGCGCAGGGGCTCTGGGGAAGAGTCCACGTTGCCTGCTGCAAGTTTGTTTCTTCTTTTGTTCGCCATGCGCCGCATTCACGCGCACCTCAACTACAGTACAGCTGTATGCAAATGAGGACGGGGCGGGGCGTACACGGCCGTCCAATCAGAGGCGTAGCGGTGCAGCTCCCCGTAGCAACAGGAGAGCGGCGCGCCGTCGGTGTGGAGGAGCCCAGCCGCTGAGCGCGCTCGGAGGAGAATGAGGAGCAGCGGAGGAGGACGAGGTCCTCTCCTCACTCCGCGCGGTAGCCTGCCTTTGTTTCACTGTCCAGCTGTATTTTACCTCGCCGCTGTTAATAAGACCGTCTGAAAGATAAACACACGAAGTGCGCGCGCGTTAAACTCAGCAAGTCAACAGAAACTACGCGCTGAAAATCAACATAACTCGCTTTTGAGTTTTTGACATCATTTGAACACGCCTGTCGCCCTCTGTATTGTGCGTAAATTTCATGATAAATAGCCCAAAAGAAATGTCCCAGAATTACCTGGAAAGACGTCTGGTTCCGTTGACTTACATTAAAAGTACAGTATGATTTCCTGCCCGTTGTGGAGATGCGAGGTTTCGTTCCGCAGCGATATCTTGATGAAAATGAAACTACGAAAACAAGTTGGTTTATTTAGTGAAGTTAACAAGCTGGACAAAATAAATCAGGCAGTGTAGTGTGTGCAAAGGTTATGGCACATTTTATATTGTAGGTTTTAGTTTTTCCAATGTGTTAAACTCAAATAAACAGAAACTGCACTGAAATGTGCAGAATATACATATATATATATATATATATATATGTGTGTGTGTGTGTGTGTGTGTGTGTGTGTGTGTGTGTGTGTGTGTGTGTGTATAAATCATTTTCACTTCCGATGATTTTCTTTCTTTTAATTATAATGCTATATTATGCTATATGCTACATCGTGAGTAATAACACATTTATTACAGAAATAGTAATAAAAATTGTAGTTTCCATTCTAACACTTTTTGGATTAAAACTCTCTATGAACTCTCTAAAACTCTTTAGACTTTCTATTAAAACTCACACACACACACACACACACACACACACACACATACAGTCTAAGAGCAGATTTGTTCAAATCAGCACATTCTGTCTCTAACTTAACATATCAGCGTGCTCAGTTGGACGTTTTGAGTTGTAATACAGAAAGTATTAAGTCAGAAAACAACACGACACAAAAGGCATAACATAAGTAAGTGCGTGGTTATTTAACACCAATATGTGTGGGTGTGTGTCTGTGAGTGTATGTGTGTGTGTGAGTGTGTGTGTGTGTCTGTGAGTATGTGTGTGTGCGTGCGTGTGTGTGTAGGTTTGTGTGTGTGTGTGTGTGTGTAGGTTTGTGTATGTGTGTGTGTGTGTGTGTGTGTGTGTGTGTGTGTCTGTGAGTATGTGTGTGTGCGTGCGTGTGTGTGTAGGTTTGTGTGTGTGTGTGTGTGTGTGTAGGTTTGTGTATGTGTGTGTGTGTGTGTGTGTGTGTGTGTGTATGTGCGTGTGTGTGTGTGTGTGTGTGTATCTGTGAGTGTGTGTGTCTGTATGAGTGTGTCAGAAAGTAAAACACCACCAACGTCATTTAAAGCGCATTAAAGTGATCGTCTCTCTTAACAGGCCAGAAACAAACTGGTTTTATTCTATTATGTTTGCAATTCATTCATAACTATTAATTCAATCAAATCCCGTTTTTAAGGCAGCTTGAGTCACTACAAAGGTGCTTTAAGGTTGGGGGCAGTCATGGGCTGGAGGTTAGGGAACGGGCCCTGTGCCCGGAAGATTGCCAGTTCGATCCCCAGCACTGACAGTCCATGACTGAGGTGTCCTTGAGCAAGACACCTAACCCCCAATTGCTCCCCGGGCGCTGTGGATAGGGCTGCCCAATGCTCCAGGCAAGTGTACTCACTGCCCCCTAGTGTGTGTGTGTATTCACTAGTGTGTATGTGGTGTTTCACTTCACGGGTGGGTTAAATGCAGAGGTGAAATTTCCCCGGTTGTGGGATTAAAAAGTATCACTTAACGTTAAATGTAAGTGGCTCAACTGTCAAGTTCTTGTATATAAATCAAATGTATTATGCCCAACACGTAAACACGTGCAAACAGAAAGCAGTGTGTTAGTGTAATGTGGTTTGTCTGAATGTCGCTAGACGCGTTTGAGTCATGAACTAGTCCTAGTCTTAACATCAAATCCCAGTCCCAGATCCTTTTAGTCACCCCAAATAAAAGCTGTGATTAGTCTTAGACTCTTAGAAGCTCTGAGGTTCCTATGTAAGTCTGTATATTCGCTCTAACAGTCTCTGCGTATATCCTGCAGTAAGTAAGTCACTATGCGCTTAACTGTGCATCTTTTTAGCACCTTAAAGTGAATACATTTGGAATTTCTCACTGATAAACACAGAGAGTAGAGCAGAGGCAGCAGGGAGGAGATGTGGGGCAGATTTTTCTCCCTCTGGCTCTGAAGCCCACAGAGGGGTGTGTGCTGGCAATATGATCTTAATCAGTCTGTTGTTGCCGCCTCGCCTCCCCAAAGACGCTCAACAGCAGGACCAGCACATCTTCTTCCAAACCTCTCTGTCCCTCTGACCTCTCCTGTTAGCAGACCAGCAGGTAAAGAAGAGAAAAAGCCCTGGCCAGAAACGTCCTCTGCACTGCAGACCTGTTTACTGCGCAGGTCAGATTGCTCTGTCCGTGTGTACAATCAACCAACCTGCAGCGCTGCTGGACCGCGTTGTTTTTAAATAATCAAACTCAGTTTGAGTGGATTTCGGTTTATTTTGAACTGGTTTTGCTCTGTGATGGCTTGTAATAATGTAACAAGGTTGGTTGTACACAGTCCTCTATTTGACTGAATGGAAATGTGTGGCATAATTAAGTGCAGAGTGTATAACGACTAATCAGAGTTACTACTCATTAATAACAACAAATAGTCCACTGGGTGTTGTGCACTGGTGCCTATAACTGATTAATATAGCTAATATATATATATATAAACTCTATTTGAATGGAAATATGTGGCTAAATTTAGTTATAAGGGCACATACATAAGTTATTTTTGTATTTAATCATATTATTTATTAATTACAGCTAATGGTCCACAGAGTATTTGCTATGGAGGTGTGTGTGTGTGTGTGTGTGTATTATGATAGATACATACATAGATATAATCTATAATCTAATCAAGTAAATGCATTATAAATAAAATAAGGAATTAAGCTACATAGTGAAATCAATTCAATCCATTCCTCTTCATTCAAATCACCGCGCTTCATCTAAATGTGTCATTTCCACATTATGTCGACGCATTTACTACATTTTCACCCGGGTTCGTGATGAAGCGGTGAGGTCACTCGTTCCCAGCGCGTAAAGGAGGCCGCGGACCTTTGTGCTGGTCTCGTCACAGGAGTCACCTCAGGCTCCTCGCTCGGTGAGAGCAGAGGGGGTCTGCGCCTCGCCCTGACTGGCTTTCAGAAGCCGCGCATGGGGAAACAGGCCGGGTTCAGCGCTGCAGCTTTATGTAAATGAGGGGTCGCGGGGGTCAGGGCGGGCGCGTGGCTCGCGACAACTACCACCCTGCCTTATCCTCCCAAATACCCCCCTAACCCTACACCCCACCCGCACCGCAATCCGCCCCGCTCTCCCCCGCCGCCACCCCCTTCTTTTTGTCCCTTTTCCCCCCAGAGGCCAAAAGAAAGAAAGAAAAAAATCCAATAACAATCAACGTTCCCTCGAGACAACAGACCGGTTGGGGGAGAGAGAGCAACGGCTGCGGGACGGGAGGGCTGGGGAGGGGGGCGGCAGCGGATGTCGTCTCTGATGGAATAGAAGTGTGTGTGTTGGGGGGGAGGGGTGGGGGGTGCGAAAGCACGCGCATTCATTCTACAGACGATTCTGTTCTAATGCCTCCGCAAGACTGTTAGAATGCACGAATCACAGCGAGGAACTCAAGCGAGTCACCATGGGAAGGTGTTGGGTACTATGGGTCAGTGTGTTAGGATATTTGAGACTGTGGTGTTGGGCATTATGGGTCAGTGTGTTAGGTAATATGAAACAGTGGTATTGGGCATTATGGGTCAGTGTGTTAGGTAATATGAAACAGTGGTATTGGGCATTATGGGTCAGTGTGTTAGGTAATATGAAACAGTGGTATTGGGCATTATGGGTCAGTGTGTTAGGTAATATGGGACAGTTGAATATTATGGGTCAGTGTGTTTGGATATTTGCGACTGTGGTGTTGGGTATTATGGGACAGTGTGTTTGGATATTTGAGACTGTGGTGTTGGGTATTATGGGTCAGGGTGTTTGGATATTTGAGACTGTGGTTTTGGGTATTATGGGTCAGTGTGTTTGGATATTTGATACTGTAGTGTTGGGTATTATGGGTCAGTGTGTTTGGATATTTGAGACTGTGGTGTTGGGTATTATGGGACAGAGTGTTCGGAAATTTGAGACTGTGGTGTTGGGAATTACGGGTCAGTGTGTTTGTATATTTGAGACTGTAGTGTTGGGTATTATGGGTCAGTGTGTTTGGATATTTGAGACTGAGGTGTTGGGTATTATGGGACAGTGTGTTTGGATATTTGAGACTGTGGTGTTGGGTATTATGGGTCAGTGTGTTTGGATATTTGAGACTGTAGTGTTGGGTATTATGGGACAGAGTGTTCGGATATTTGAGACTGTGGTTTTGGGTATGACGGGTCAGTGTGTAAGGTAATATGGGACAGTGGTGTTGGGTACTATGGGTCAGTGTGTTAGGTAATTTGAGACAGTGGTGTTGGGTATTATGGGTCAGTGTGTTAGGTAATACAGGACAGTAGTGTTGAGTATTTAATGGACAGTGTGTTAGGTAATACAGGATAGTAGTGTTGAGTATTTAATGGACAGTGTGTTAGGCAATTTGAGACAGTAGTGTTGGGTATTATGGGTCAGTGTGTTAGGCAATTTGAGAAAGTGGTGTTGGGTATTATGGGACAATGTAGTAGGTAATATGCATAGTTGTGTTGGGTATTATGGGTCAGTGTGTTAGGTGATATGGGACAGTAGTGTTGAGTATTATGTGTTAGTGTGGTAGGCAGTATGAGACAGTGGTGCTGGGTATTATGAGACAATGTATTAGGTGTTATGGGACAGTAGAGTTGAGTATTATAAGACAGGGAATTAGGTTGTTTGCAATACTGGGGTTGGTATTATGAGACAATGTGTTAGGTTATATGGGGCATTAGTGTTGGGTAATATGGTACAGTAGTGTTGGATAGTGTATTCAGTAATATGGGACAGTGAGGTCAAGAATTATGGGACAGTAGTGTTAAGTAATATGGAACAGTGGCGTTGAGTGTTATGGAAGAGTTATGTATTGTGGGACAGCAGTGTTGGGCATGATGGCACAAGGTGTTAGGAAATAAGGGATTGTAGTTTTGGTATTATGGGACAGTGGTGTTGGGTATTATGAGTCAATGCATTAAGTATTATGAAGCAGTCATTTTTGGGCAGTAGTGTTGGTTATTATTGGACAGCATGTTAAGTATTATGGCACAGTGTGTAACATGGGATGTTGGCACTATGGGACAATGTGTTAGGTATTATGGGACAGTGTGTTAAGTATTATGGGGCAGTGTGTTATGTATTATGGGTCAGTGTGCTAGACATTATTGGACAGTGTGTTAGGTATTATGAGGCAGTGGGTTAGGTATTATGGGACAGTGGGTTAGGTATTATGGGACAGTGGGTTAGGTATTATGGGGCAGTGGGTTAGGTATTATGGGACAGTGTGTTAGGTATTATGGGACAGTGTGTTAAGCATTATGGGACAGTGTGTTAGGTATTATGGGGCAGTGTGTTATGTATTATGGGGCAGTGTGTTAGGTATTATGGGACAGTGTGTTAGGTATTATGGGACAGTGTGTTAGGTATTATGGGGCAGTGGGTTAGGTATTATGGGACAGTGTGTTAGGTATTATGGGACAGTGTGTTAAGCATTATGGGACAGTGTGTTAGGTATTATGGGGCAGTGTGTTATGTATTATGGGGCAGTGTGTTAGGCATTATGGGCAGTGTGTTAAGCATTATGGGACAGTGTGTTAGGTATTATGGGGCAGTGTGTTATGTATTATGGGGCAGTGTGTTAGGCATTATGGGGCAGTGTGTTAGGTATTATGGGGCAGTGTGTTATGTATTATGGGGCAGTGGGTTAGGCATTATGGGGCAGTGGGTTAGGTATTATGGGACAGTGTGTTAGGTATTATGGGACAGTGTGTTAGGCATTATGGGGCAGTGTGTTAGGTATTATGGGTCAGTGTGTTAGGTATTATGGGTCAGTGTGTTAGGTATTATGGGGCAGTGTGTTAGGCATTATGGGGCAGTGTGTTAAGCATTATGGGGCAGTGTGTTATGTATTATGGGGCAGTGTGTTATGTATTATGGGGCAGTGTGTTATGTATTATGGGTCAGTGTGTTAGACATTATTGGACAGTGTGTTAGGTATTATGAGGCAGTGGGTTAGGTATTATGGGACAGTGGGTTAGGTATTATGGGACAGTGGGTTAGGTATTATGGGGCAGTGGGTTAGGTATTATGGGTCAGTGTGTTAGGTATTATGGGGCAGTGTGTTAGGTATTATGGGACAGTGTGTTAGGTATTATGGGACAGTGGGTTAGGTATTATGGGGCAGTGGGTTAGGTATTATGGGGCAGTGTGTTAGGTATTATGGGACAGTGTGTTAGGTATTATGGTACAGTGGGTTAGGTATTATGGGGCAGTGGGTTAGGTATTATGGGGCAGTGTGTTAGGCATTATGGGTCAGTGTGTTAGGTATTATGGGTCAGTGTGTTAGGTATTATGGGGCAGTGTGTTAGGTATTATGGGGCAGTGTGTTAGGTATTATGGGTCAGTGTGTTAGGTATTATGGGGCAGTGTGTTAAGCATTATGGGGCAGTGTGTTAAGCATTATGGGGCAGTGTGTTATGTATTATGGGTCAGTGTGTTAGGCATTATGGGTCAGTGTATTAGGCATTATGGGGCAGTGTGTTAAGCATTATGGGGCAGTGTGTTAAGCATTATGGGGCAGTGTGTTATGTATTATGGGTCAGTGTGTTAGGTATTATGGGGCAGTGTATTAGGCATTATGGGGCAGTGTGTTAAGCATTATGGGGCAGTGTGTTAAGCATTATGGGGCAGTGTGTTATGTATTATGGGACAGTGTGTTATGTATTATGGGTCAGTGTGTTAGGTATTATGGGTCAGTGTATTAGGCATTATGGGGCAGTGTGTTAAGCATTATGGGGCAGTGTGTTAAGCATTATGGGGCAGTGTGTTAAGCATTATGGGGCAGTGTGTTATGTATTATGGGTCAGTGTGTTAGGTATTATGGGGCAGTGTATTAGGCATTATGGGGCAGTGTGTTAAGCATTATGGGGCAGTGTGTTAAGCATTATGGGGCAGTGTGTTATGTATTGTGGGGCAGTGTGTTAGGCATTATGGTGTAGTGTGTTAGGTATTATGGGGCAGTGTGTTAGGCATTATGGGGCAGTGTGTTAGACATTATGGGTCAGTGTGTTAGGCACTGTTGGGTGTAGTGTTGGGTGTAGGTACTACTGCCTCTAGCTGTTTAGCCCCACCCACTCACACTGAAGTTATAAGGAGTGTTTTCCAAGCTTTTATAATGAACAGAGCTCATTTATATATATGACTTAAAAGTCCAGTAACAAAACTAGCCTTTTTAATAATAAAGGATTAAAAGAGTTTGGAAAAGTTTATGTAAAATGATTTATTACTCACCTCCACCCAAAAACGGTTGCAAGTGGAGCTCAAAAAAAAAAAAACAATAAAAATGTAGGATTTGTGAAATAGATAAGTGACTTTAGTTATCTGATTAGTTAATAATTTATTTTTGCACTAATTTATAATACTGTAGTACTTTATTTTGTAAGCAAAAATTATAGAACATTGTTTTTATGTGCAAACATTTTTGAACAACATCTATTCAAAGCACTGTTTTTATAAACATCAATAGAAATTTGGAATAAATTGAGCGCCCCATTTCCCCTCATGGCAGGTAATGTCCAGAAACCTCCCTGTTTGTCTACAGAATGAGTAAAAGTGCAGATAATTCAGTGAAAACTTTTAATCTTTCAACGTAGACTACACCAACCGCAGTCATCCCGCTCACAAATCAGCGAATATATGTAGGCACTTCTACGATTTTTGTGATTTTTTTTGCGACTTCTGCAATTAATTCTAATAAACCTTTCTCTTTGTCCGACTTATTAGCTAATACAGTTAACCGAACAGAGATGCATCTGATTTACACAACCAAGAAAGAAATCAGAACATGTTAGGAATGTTTGTTTATGCGAAACAATTTTTTATCGAACAATGCGAATAATCGGAAGCAATTCTATGAAATCAGTGACATTGCTGTAGATACTTGTGTATTGATCGAAGCCCCCTGGATCCAGCAGTGACCTCAGTTAAACCGACCCCCATTCCCTTTCACCGTTTACCGGTTTGAGAGCCGTTAGTGTTGGCGCACTTGAAAACAGAGCTGCTGGACTATTCGCCTCCGAGCTCTGGGGGGGAGGAGGACGGTGGGCTTGTGGAGCCGGTGGGGGCGGTGGACCCGGTGGCCTCCTTCGCCAGATTGCGGACGTGCGATGAAAATGGTTAATTTCGATGACAATAAGATGACAGACTGTTGCCATTGTTCGGATCAGACGTTTGGCGGTGGGGGTGTGAGGCCGGAGGACTGCGGGACCTAGAAGGGTTTACACTGGCTGCCAAAGGAATTCATCCTCCAACGCTCTGTCTCCCTCTTTTTAAAAGATCTTTCCGTCCTCACACACTCTCTTAACATTTTACATACGACGTCCATCACCAGCACATCAGGAGTGACTTAACAACGAGCTGCTAGAGTGAGGTCCAGGAGTGACTCAGCCACACACTGATACACACACCCCTCTGACTGAGTTAACATTGTTTATGTTTACTGTAACATCACTGTTCATAGGAAATAAAGGCTTCGCCCAGCGCTCAGTTAAACACCTTCTACATATATATTTGCACAATTTACACAGGGCATAAGTTGACCGGTGCTATTCAAACGTGTAATGCACACACACTTAAATGTATGTAGATACAAAAGTTTTGGCACCCTTGGTCAAATTGCATGCTTTGTTGATTTTCTATATGAAAATAGGTTGTTCTGAGTTTAACATATTGGAAATATAAAACGTGCCACAACTTGATAAATAAATAAATCAATAAATAAATAATAATAATAATAAAAAACAACGGTAATTATGCATTAAAATACACAAAGCGCAGATGTTTCACTCAGAAAATAACCATAAAGTATTTTTCTCATTAGAACTGATTTGCATACGTTTGCATAAAAATACATATATAATTTGTACAATAATATGTATACAGATCATAATTAAATAATACATATAATTTGACCGGTGGTGTTTCAAACGTGTACCAAGGGTGCTAAAAGGTGTGTGCGAAAGTTTTGGTGCCCTTGGTCACCCTACATGTTTGAATACCACCGGTCGAATATGTGTGTGTGTGTGTGTGTGTGTGTGTGTATAAATATATATGCTATTTCCCCAGCTATGTTATACACACTTGTGTATGAGTGTCCCGTTCACTCAGCAAGTCATATTGCTCTCTCTCTCTGTCTGTCAGAACCCAAGCACCCCCCCACCTCCTCATTTTCATTCCTCCGTTTTGATGAATGGACAGGGGGCTTCGGCACGTGTTACTCTGAATGGAGTCCCAGAGGGGAATGCTGAATAAAAGTTGGCTAAGCCTGGAGTGTGGCAGAGCCTGATCTACATAATGGTGAGGGACCGTCAAGGACGGGGCAAGTGGTCGGGGGAGGGGGGTTTTGGAAGGGGGGGGTTAGACGGGGTGTATGGTACTGATGGAAGAACAGTCGAGGGTGGGTGGTGGGGAGGGGGGGGTGGTCGACATCTGCCGCTCCTCTCCTCAGAGACCCCGGGGTGGATCATGTTGCATTGACGCCTGGACCACAGCCATCTGCGTCCTAACTGTCGCCCAGTGCGCAAAGGGGGCCTTTAAAAAGGGAGCCAGATACGGGGGCCAGGAGTTCAGTGTGGCCAAGAGCCTCAAGGCGTTCACAGCGGCTCATCCTCAACCCTGAAACTTTGGCTCATCAGGACTTTCCCCAAAGAGCTCCCGGATCTCCAGTCCGCCACCATGCCAAAGGGTTTCCTCGTAAAACGCTCGAAAAGGACCGGGCCGGCTTCGTACCGGGTGCGGGAAGAGGAGAGCACACCGCAGGACCCTCAGCGCACAGCTCCGGCTCTTCCCTCAGACCCCCGCAGCTTTGTTCAGAGGACGCCGGCTAGGTGCTGTTTCGGCGGCCTCCCTGAGCTCTCCTTCCTCGCCCCCTCTCTGAGCCCCACGCGTCCAGACAGCGAGGGTTACAGCAGCCAGCACCCGGCGCATCAGCACCCCGAGCTCTTCCCAGAGCCGCTTCTCGGCGGCTTCGCTATCAACGGCTCTCCAGTGTCGCCTTCCCTGCCGGAAACGACCGCGGAACCAGCTTCCTTCAGTGAGCCACCGAAAAAACGAGCCGCCCCGAACAATGAGCCGCCGTCCGCCTCGAAGAAGCCGCGCTCCTCCTCCAACCAGGAGAGGAGAGCGAACGTGCGGGACGCCGTCACTACATCGCCCGTGCTGGGGCTTCGCATCAAGGAGGTGGAGCCCGAGGAGGAACCCAAGCGGCTCTCCAGCTCCAGCCCCCTCGGCGAGTTCGTCTGCCAGCTGTGCAAGGAGAGATACCCGGACCCCCTCAGCCTAGCCCACCACAAGTGTTCCCGCATCGTCCGCGTCGAGTACCGCTGCGACGAGTGCGACAAGGCGTTCAGCTGCCCGGCCAACCTCGCCTCGCACCGCCGCTGGCACAAGCCCAAAGGCGCCGGGCTGAGCGAGGCGGAGAGCCGGCTGAGCCCGCGGCCGCAGCCCAGCCCTCCCTCCTCCGAGGACGACACTCCTTTTGGCTGCCCGCGGTGCTCCAAGAGGTTCCGCCGTCAAGCCTACCTGAGGAAACACCTCGCCCTCCACGACCGCAAGGAGGCGCGAGTCCACCAGGCCGCGCCCCACGCCCTCAGCGCCGAGGAGCCACGCCCACCAACCACGGAACTTTCTCCGGAGCTTTCCCCCGGCCTCGATGCCGCGGAGGCGGCGAAGGTTCCGTCTGCTGCCATGTTTCCGTGCCGCTTCTGCGGGGAAAACTTCTTCTCCTCGCCGGGGCTGACCAGACACATCAACCAGCACCACCCCACAGAGAGCAGGCAGATGATTCTACTCTCTAACGCGGTCTGAGGCTCTTCAGCGGCGGCCTGAATCAAGACGTTCCCCTCAGAAACGTTTTCTCAGGCAGGACAGGAAACCTCAAAAACATTCCAAAAATGTATAGCGTAGTCATGGTGTACATTCCCTTTTTTCCATAAAATGATATTTATTTATTTATACATTGATTTATTTATTGGTTTATTTATTAATGAATGTATTTATTTAACGTTGCCATTTGCCATCGTGTTTTGTTAGCATGTTTCCCATGATGCACATTGCCTTTGAAATGACTGAATCATGTAACTTTGAAAAAAAAAGAACCTTTTATACTTTTCTACACAATAAACTTTATTCCCCTAAATGTCACTTTGTGTGTGTTTTTAACAGAACTTACAATTCAAGGTCCTAAAATCTACAAAGCAAATTAAAGAAAACTCATTTTACACATTTCTGTCAACAGTAATGTGAGGCTGAACACCTTGTCGCACTGGGAAACAGCATCAGTCAAAGTGATTTGATGGGAAATGGTTAATTGTAGAGAAACTTACTGGCTGATTTCTTTACAGTGGTGCTGATAGGAACCAGGGGTCACAATGTCAACATATTTTATTTACCACCCAAAACCAGCGCTGAGCCCCCACGTTTCTGCTGAGTGTTTATGTGCAATGTTGATGATGGAGAAATGGTGATAAATCCGAGGAAATACGTTTTGTTTGTGGACTGTTTTTCCTCACAACAACCTACATGTACCCCTCCACCATGAATTACTTTCAAAAATACATGTTTTAGACCAAATCCTTGCCTCTAGACTTTGGTAAATCAATGTATCAGACATCAGGCATCATATTCATAGTCATATAATTACTTTCTGAGAGGGAGCATTTAAAGGCACTAAACTCTTCAGACGTCTGGTTCCTACCACCACCACTGAACAATTCTGGCTTGGTAAGTTCCTCTAGAACAGAGCATCTCACACCAAACCGCTCTGAATCACTTTGCATCTCAAACAATTATGTACAATTCTTTGGTGGAATTCCCCTTTAATTCAAAACAAAGACTTTGTGATCAGTTAAAGAAAAGTTATCCAAACTCAGCCAAATGAAGACAAAAAGTTATTTAGAAGTTTGAATCCTTTCAGTATTTCTGCAGGTATGTCTGCAAGATTACTTAAATGAAGTCATTCAAAATACAGAAGTCTGAATGTCAGGATTTGTTTACAAATCCTTTTTTAAAGCAGGTCAGTTTTAAACTGTTTTAGGCTATTGTTGGGTAATTTTCCACAGCATGATTGAGAGAAAACCTTAGAAATGTATAAAAAACACCAAATCATGATATCTGTGATGCGATACACCCCAAACTAAAAGAGTAAACAATGCATTGAATTTCAAAAGTAAAATAGACTATACAACTGAATGAGAATGAAATGTATTTCAGGATTTCAGGAAGGTGAAAACAAATTAAAGAAAGAAAATAATAACAACAAAAATAGAAAACAATAATCTCAACAGGCTGGCATGTTCACACAAACACACATGACCTTAGAAGCAAAAGCTCAACTAAGAGAAAAGCTCTGAGTTGAGAAAGAGAGGGAGAGCGAGAGCGGTGGGGGTGAAAGTAAGTACCTGCCGGGGTCTTATCTAACACAGACTTGGTCGAGGCAGTTATAGCAGTTGGACATATTCTACATGTTGCCGTTGTGAGTAGAAAACCTCTTATCTCCAAAATATTAACTTTACAGGAGAAGGAAAAAAACCTACTTTGATTTTAATGCAACTCAATGGAACCAGAGTTTTTTCCAAGTCATTTTGGGTCGTTTCTTTTGGTCCATTCATCATGAAATTGACATGAAATCTAAAGGGCAACACGTACTTTCAAACTATGTTCAAAGCTGAAAAATGACAAACATAGAGATACGAGGTTTTCTTCCAACAGCAGCAACATAGAATTGCTGATTCATCATTACGATTCAAAACTGCTGCAATGCAGACTTGTTTGGGCTCAGAAACGAAACTGAACACAGTGCCATTGGTGAGATTCAGCCAAAAAAGATAGTGTCCCTCTTAATGACCAACCCTTTTTTCTACAGCAAACAGGTTTTGTGCAGCAGAAAGCAAACAATATTATTTATTTATTTATTTATTTATTTAATACCCGCCACCACCCCCCTCTTCAGAGGACTAAATTTTCTTTATAACTGGTATAGCAAATTTCTTTTAGTATATGCTGCCATCATGTAGAGGGAGGACAACAAACAAACAAACAAGTAAACAAAAATTACAAGGGGGCATAAATCAGAAAGCGAACATTACTGTTCGAGCGTGATGATTGGTTGGCGAGCGGAGCAGCTCATTGGCTGTTCATCATGGACATACACGAGGTGCTGTTTTAAACTCCTATAACTCGAGTATAAAAGCTCTTACAAATATAACAGCAGCGTTAAAATGTTTTACGATATTCAGTGTTCAGTAAATCACTGCATTCATTTACATTAAAAACGTTTCAACATTTATGGTTTTGCTCAAATGCTCCATTTCAACCCATTCATTTTGGTTTTAAACGCTAGAGGGCGCTGTCGAGCGAGTCCAAACTGGATGGGTTGATATGGAGCACCTGAGCAAAATGATAGTTTATAAATGCTTAAATATTTTGAATGTAATTTTAATGTTATTTCCTGAACAGTGAATATCATAAAATATTTTAACAGCCCTGTTATAGTTTTAAGAGCTTTTATACTCGAGTTATAGGAGTTTAAATCGGCACCTCATGCATGTCCACGATGTCAGTGAGCGCATGCTCTAGCACTAAAGCCTCCCTTCTGCTGCCCAAAACCTGTTTGCTATAGAAGAAAGTAAATATTTAGGTGATTTCTTAGTTTTTTTAGTGAAATACATCCACTTTTTAAACTTAAAGAAATGTTGTTTCTTTAAAAGTGTTAAAAGTGTTTAGAAACTATTCCAAAATTCCGTTCCCTCCCTTCCCCTTCAAAATAAACCACACTGAGTTAAGATGCACATGAGGGAAGTTGGTTAATAATGGAGGTGGTAGAGATGATTAGAATGATGATGAATGGAAGGAGGATCTTCAGCTTCATGCTTTAGATTGTTGAGTAATCTGAAAAAAAAAACCAGCAGGAATGTTAATATTAGTAACTTTGAAGAGGCAAAGAAACCTAAAAGTGAAAGGCCTCATCACTGTCAGATAAAACCAGCTGCCCTTTATGATTCGTGAACATTTCATGATGAAGGTATTTATTGAAATGAATAAAATCTTGTTACTGTAACTTCCATTAAAAGTTACTTCTTGGAGGTAGACGTTTTCTTCCCGACAGTGATGTGTTCTTCATCAGGTTACTTACCTCTACAGTGATGTTGTCTTCTCTTCGGCTGTCTTCACTGGGCCTCCTTAGCCTTCCTCCTTTTCTCCAGCAACTCCTTCTCGGTTTTCTTCCGCTCCTGCTTCAGCTTCTTCAGCAGCAGCCGGTGCTGCTGGTAGGGTCTGTGGAGGTTGTTTTGTGAGGTGTAGTCTACCACTCTCTGATAGGTCTTTCTCACAAACTTCATCAAATTTCCCGCTGCTGTCTTTGGCCTTTTAGCCTCCTCTTCTCTCCTCCTGAGCAGCTCCCTTTCCACCTCAGCCTCTTCAGCCTTCCTGATCTCCTCCCTCCGTCTGGCTGCTTCAGCTGCTACCTGCACAGGTGATACAGGACACAGGTTCATATTCATTAATAAGAGACGATATACACTTTAGTTAGTACAACGCCTCTAAAGGGACATGGGAACATTTTTTATTAAGGCGTGGCCACAAATTATGAAACTGAGGCCATGTGACCCTGAGAAACTTGAGTCAGAGCCTCAATATATTCGTTTTTGGCCTTGATATGTTAATTAGTTGCCTCAACATATTAAATTGTTACCATGAAAAACTTAAATTATGGCATCAATATAATAATTTGTGGCCTCAAAATATTAACTTGCGGCATTAATATATTAATTACTGACCACAGTATATTGTGGCCTTAATATAATAATTCAAGACCTCAATATATTAATTTGTCACCTCAAAATATTAACTTATAGCCTCAGTATTTTATGTAGTGGCCTCAATATATTATGTGAAGCTAAAGGCCAAAAAATAAAGAAACAGAAATATAGACATTATTGCAGTAATTATTATTAGATATTGTCCAGGCCTACATCCCACCACCCCTCTAAAACCTGTTTACAGCTGGACCACTGTTAGACCCCCACCTTCTGCAGAGCTTCGCTCTGTTTATCCTGCGTGTCTTCCTGCAGATGTTGGTTCTTTTGGGTTCTGTCTGACCGCAAGTTCTCCGCCGAGCTGGAGGAGCAGTCAGAAACCTCCAGGCGGTGAAGGTGCTCCTTCCACAGCTGCTTCCTCTTTTCCTCCTCCATGGCCTGCCTCCTCCTCCTCTCACACTCCTGCTTCATCTTCCTCTCAATTCTGTCCTTCATCCTCTCCTCCTCTGTTCTTTTCACCACCCAACACAGGCCTTCCTCCTCTTTCTCCTTCTTTTCCTCCACAGCGCTCTCTATCCCCTCTCGTTCTTTTCTCTCTCTCTCTTCAGCCACTCTCCTTCTCTCCTTCTCCTGTCTCCTCTCTTCTTCTCTCTTCTGCTCCTCGTTTTTCTTCTCCTCTACAGCTCTCTCTCGCTCTTCCTGCTGTCTCTTTTCCTCCTCCAACTTTCTCTTCTCTTCCTCCTCTGCTGTCTTTTTCTTCTGCGTGGCCTCTTCATTTTTTCTCTCCTGCTCTTTTTTCATCTCCGCCAGCCATTTCTTCAGCGTTTCTTCAGCATTTCTCCTCTGCTCTCCCTCTTTACTTTGGTTCTCTTGTTCCCTCCTTTCCTCCTCTCTCATTTCTTCCTCTTTTCTTCTCTCCTCTTCCTCTTTCCTTTGCTTTTCTCGCTCCTTCCTCTCCTCCTCTCTCATATCATCCTCTTTTCTTCTCTCCTCTTCCTCTTTCCTTTGCCTTTCTCGTTCCCACCTTTCCTCCTCTCTCCTTTGTATCTCTTTCTTCTGCCCTAGTCTCATCCTCTCCTCCTCTTCAGTCTCAGTGTCCCATGGAGTGTCCAGATCTGTGTCTTCAGATCTGTGTGCCCCTGTGTTCTCCACTGTGCTCTCTTTGTTATGAAGGTCCGTTTCAGGCTCTTCTGGATGTTCTTGAGCGTCTCTTCTTGGCTCCTTCTTCTCCTCTGTCTCTTTCTCATTAGCTTCTTTCTCTCTCTTCATTTCGTGTCCATATGAAATGTCCCTTTCTTCCTCAGAGACTGAGTCCCATGGGCTTTCTGTTTCTTCACCCTCATTCTTCTGCTGTTCTGTTGGGATGTTCTCCTTCTTCCTTTCCATCACTCTTTTCTCCTCCTTGTGAGAGATGCTGGAATGTTTAATCTCATCTTTGCATTCCTTTTTTTGACTTTTCATTTCTTCAACATCTCCCCTCCTATTCACTTGGTCTTTTTCCATCTGTGCTTTCTCCTCTTTCACTGACCTCTGCTCTCTCGCTCTCTCTTTTCTCAAACCCTCCTCAGCTCTCAGCCTTCCCTCTTTCTCTTTTCTCAAACTCTCCTCAGCTCTCAGCCTTCCCTCTTTCTCTTTTCTCAAACTCTCCTCAGGTCTCAGCCCTCCCTCTCTCTCTTTTCTCAAAGCTTTCCTCAGCTTTTCATTCTCTGTCGTCAACCTCTCCACCTCCTTCTGTAACTCCTCCACTTGGTGGTTCTTCATCTCTGAAACCACATCTCTTTTCTGTTTAAGGATCCTTACGTTCTTTCTACAGGCTGCTCCTTCATTATCTTCTGCAGTCCTCTGTAGCTTCTTCCTTTCTCTCTCTGTCTGGCTCCATGTAGCTTTTTCAAAGTTCTTCATGAAGCTTTTTCCATCTTCCACAGAGCAGCTCATCCTCTGGAGAATCTCAATGGCCCTGCTCCTTCTCTCTGGCTCCATCTGCAGCACAGTGTAGAATACGTCTTTCTGGACTTTCATCATCTGACGGATGGAGGTGGTCTCTTCCTCAAGTCTGTTCAGCAGCTCACTCTTCAGCTCCAGAAACTCCACCATCTCCATCTCCTGGGTCTCCATGGCTTTCTGGGTGTTCTTTCCCACCACTGCTGTGTTGTGGTCATGGAAACCCTTCCTTGTGTTCAACGTCTCTGCTTTCACTTTCTTCTGGGGCTCCTCCACAGAGGAGCTCATGGTCCTTGTCCTCCTTTGTGGGTCCATCAGCAGAAAAGTACAGAGCGTCTCTTTCTGGGCGCTCATCTCCTGACGGATGATGAAAGCCTCTTCCTCAATCCTCTTCAGTAGCTCACTGCTGGTGCTGGATTTTAGGTTCCTCTGCTGGTCTCTCTGTCCTTCACTCTCCATATTCACACTGAAAGATATTGAATAGAGATGATTAGAGGTGTTTAGAATGAACATGATGGTGACAAGACATGACAATGTTGTCTATTAATCACATATTAACTGTAATAACGTTAATTACATGAAGATCCAATGGAAATTCATGACTGATATTATTAAATTGGAGAGGGTGCTATTTAGTAAAGGTAACGGTTAGTCTGCATACATACATATATATGTGTGTATATATATATATATACATATATATATATATATATATATATATATATATATATATATATATACACACACACACACACACACACACACACACACATACCAGTCACTTCTTTATGATCACCTTCTTGTTTCTACACTCTTTGTGCATTTTATCAGCCCCACTTACCATATAGGACCATTTTGTAGTTCTACAGTTACAGATTATAGTCCATCTTGCTCTGCAAACTTTTTAGTCCCTTTTCACCCTATTTTTCAATGCTCAGAACCCCCACACCTTAGTCTCACTACTGGACTGAGAAAAGTGCACCAACCAAAAATATCCAGCCAACAGTGTCCTGTGGGCAGCGTCCATTGACCACTAATGAATGACTAATGACTAGAGGAAGACCAACACAAACTGTGCAGCAACAGATGAGCTACTGTCTCTGACTTTACAGCTATAACATGGACCAACCAGGTAAGAGAGTCTAAAAGAGTAATTGACTGGACTGTAAATGGACACGGTGTTTAAAACTCCAGTCGCACTGCTGTGTCTGATCCACTTGTATCAGCAAGTCAGTGTCACTGCAGTAGGATATCAAATTATGCAAAGAAATAGATGGAGTATAATAATAGAACTACAATAGGCACCTATATGATAAATGGAGAAGACCTATATAAACATGTGTACATATATATAACCACACAAACACTATTAATGTATTCAAATGGTTCTGTCTTGCTCTTCTATGTAAAGTTTTATATATAACTGTTCTCTTTACTAAAGAACCAAATCATTCTTGTTTCACATTCTTTTTTCAAAAGTACATATGTTCAGTCATGATACACAGAGATACAGAATGTGTAAGTACAACCCCAATTCCAATGAAGTTGGGACGTTGTGTAAAACATAAATAAAAACAGAATACAATGATTTGCAAATCCTTTTTAACCTATATTCAATTGAATACACTACAAAGACAAGATATTTAATGTTCAAACGGATAAACTTTACTGTTTTTTGCAAATATTCACTTATTTTGAATTTGATGCCTGCAACACGTTCCAAAGAAGTTGGGACAGGGGCAACAAAAGTCTGGGAAAGTTGAGGAATTCTCAAAAAACACCTGTTTGGAACATTCCACAGGTGAACAGGTTATTTGGAAACAGGTGAGTGTCATGATTGGGTATAAAGGGAGCATCCCTGAAAGGCTCAGTCGTTCCCAAGCGAGGATGGGGCGAGGTTCACCACTTTGTGAACAACTGCGTGAGCAAATAGTCCAACAGTTTAAGAACAATGTTTATAAACGTGCAATTGCAAGGAATTTAGGCATTTCATCATCTACAGTCCATAATATCATCAAAAGATTCAGAGAATCTGGAGAAATCTCTGCAAGTAAGCAGCAAGGCAGAAAACCAACATTGACCTGTGACCTTCGATCCCTCAGGCAGCACTGCATTAAAAACCGACATCATTCTGTAACGGATATTCCCACATGGGCTCAGGAACACTTCAGAAAACCACTGTCAGTGAACACAGTTCGTTGCTCCATCTACAAGTGCAAGTTAAAACTCTGCCATGCAAAGTGAAAGCCATATATCAACAATATCCAGAAACGCTTCTCTGGGCCCGAGCTCATCTGAGATGGACAGACGCAAAGTGGAAAAGTGTCCTGTGGTCTGACGAGTCCACATTTCAAATTGGCTTTGGAAATCATGGATGTCGTGTTCTCCGGGCCAAAGAGGAAAAGGACTGTCCAGATTGTTATCAGAGCAAAGTTCAAAAGCCAGCATCTCTGATGGTGTGGGGGTGTGTTAGTGCCCATGGCATGGGTAACTTGCACATCTGTGAAGGCACCATTAATGCTGAAAGGTACATACAGGTTTTGGAGCAACATATGCTGCCATCCAAGCAGCGTCTTTTTCAGGGACGTTCCTGCTTATTTCAGCAAGACGATGCCAAGCCACATTCTGCACGTGTTACAACAGCGTGCCTTCGTAGTAAAAGAGTGCGGGTACTAAACTGGCCTGCCTGCAGTCCAGACCTGTCTCCCATTGAAAATATGTGGCGCATTATGAAGCGCAAAATTCGACAACGGAGACCCCGGACTGTTGAGCAACTGAAGTTACACATCAAGCAAGAATGGGAAATAATTCCACCTACAAAGCTTCAACAATTAGTGTCCTCAGTTCCCAAACGCTTATTGAGTGTTGTTAAAAGGAAAGGTGATGTAATACAGTGGTAAACATGCCCCTGTCCCAACTTCTTTGGAACGTGTTGCAGACATCAAATTAAAAATGAGTGAATATTTGCAAAAAACAATAGTTTATCCGTTTGAACATTAATTGTCTTGTCTTTGTAGTGCATCGAATATAGGTTGAAAAGGATTTGCTAATCATCGTATTCTGTTTTTATTAATGTTTTCCAGCTTCATGGGAATTGGGGTTGTAGTTCATCTAAACAGAAACGGTAACATCAGATGTAATAAATGTATAAATATGGCCTACCTAACCATTCAGTGTGTACATTCACTGCGTTTGTAGCTGAAATGTCTCCAATGAACTGTCCTGCCATCTGATGGTGGCCTGGTTCTTTATTTAGTCACTGGAGCACAAGGGGTGATGTCAGCGCGCTCGAGTGTGGCGTCACAATGCGAACTGCTACACAGCGGCGACGTCAATCCCGCAGTGGATTCTATAGAAAAGAGTGACGTTCAATTGCAAATGAACTCCCAGTGAGATTAAACGGCCCTATCAGAGCTGCAGGGGTCTTTTTCACTGGAGGACCTGCGCTTGGTTCTAGTGTAATTAAATATAACTAAATATGTCTACATGCTGGTAGTGATGGATCTTTTCCACAGATAACAGGGGCTCCAGTACAGCTCGGATTAGTCCTCATATCATATTTAAAGCTCCACACGTCACTCAGTACCGGTATCAGCACAAACCTCACACGCTTCGTTTTAGAGAAACTTACAGTCAGAGCTGTTCACAGTGCGGGTGATAGGAACCAGGCGTCCGCCTCTAAAAGCTCCCTCACGGGAAATTATTACATGAAATGGTCATGAATGGCTATAAAACATGTTTTATGATGGTTTTATAATTAACGTTTTGTCTTAAAATGAATTCGGATCCGCTTATTTTAATCCCTGGCGGAGGGGTACATGCAGGGCGTTTTGAGGGGGAAATAGTCCCAAAAGAGAAACGTGTTATCGTCAGATTTATGATGTTCAGCATTACATAGAAAACTCCGACGACACGTTCACTGGTGGTTTTGGACAGTAAATATAAAATGGCTATGTTGCTGTAGTGACGGCGACCCCTGGTTCCTATCGGCGCCACCCTGAAGAGATACGAGTCCGTAAGTTTCTCCACTGTGAACCGTTTCGCCTCAAACCGCTCCGACTGACTGTTTACACCTCAGTGAATGGATCTCATTCAGACCCCCTTGCCGTCTGTTAGTGGCAACGGCATCACAGGAATGTGCTAAAACTAAATAAACTCGCCGCCTCGTTTATCCCAGCATCCTAGTTCAAGCCCAACTTTTAAAAAGTCCCGTGTTAATGCGATGTTGGGATGTGGGCATGTTTGAATTTCACAGCCCCTCAGTCTAAAGGACCAGCCCACTTTACTCTACTTTCACCAACTGTTACCTCAAAGCTAACGTTGCACCTCTTTTTTTACACCCCGAAAACTCGACAAGTTTTCGTGGTCAGGTCGAAATGACCTTAAACCCAGCCTTCACGTTAAAAGCGAGGCCCCTATTTCGTTCTCTAGAGGTGTGACTTGGATGTAGACGCTGCGTCTGGAGCCGTGTTTGTTTCTCCCTCCTGCCGGGGAAGAGATCATGGCGGCGGCCGCCGAAGCGAGTGCCAGCAGCGGCAGCAGCGACACATCCAGCACCGGCGAGGAGGAGCGGATCCGCCGCCTGTTCCAAACCTGCGACGGAGACGGAGACGGGTACATTAACCGGTAAAGAATGACAGCAGAAAGTGGGCCAGACTGGAGTTTCACTTTCTGACAGAAGTTATTCTCTTAAATCTGCTCTGCGTCTAATTAAAACTCGGCTAGCTGTAAATTAGCTTCGTGTTTGCTCTCCGGAGGTCTGAGGCTGAAAGTCGGCGAGCTGGGCTTCACTTTGGACCTCCTTTCGGCGAGCGGTAGTCACGCTGTCGGGGTAATTATTGCTCCTCGCAGCCAAACCTTGTTGTTTAACCGCGTTTAAGGCGAAGTTTGGCTCGTAAACGTGTCCGTGTAACTTGGTGGCGCTAAACGAGGCAGTTTTAAGTTGGTTTAGCTGTGACTTCCGAGCTCACTGGGATGTGGGGGCTGTACCTGGCTAACTGCTAACCTGGCTGCTACAACTTCACCTACAGTTTGTCCAGAAAACGGCGATTTTCAGCAGAATTGAGGACCTTACGGAGCCAAAAACACCGACAAGGTGCACAGCTGCGTTTTAAGGAGAGGACAGCTGCAGCAGACCGTGCTGCTTCAGTGGCATCACGTTGATAAAGTTACCGTAGTTCATCATATGAATGTAAAGTGAACGTGGACCGATCAGCTGTAACGGCAACGCCGCCTCCTCGTGTCTCCACTCGCCGTCCACTTCATCAGCTCCACTGACCGAACAGGAGCAGTTACAGCCTGTAGTCCATCTGGTTCCCTGACACTTTGTTAGCCCCCTTTCACGCTATTCTTCCCTGATCAGGACGCCACCGAGGATTCTTACCATCGCAGTGACACTGACGTGGTGGTGTGTCACTGTGTTGTGATGGTACGAGTGGATCAGGCACAGCGATGCCGCTGGGGTTTTAAACGCCGTTTCCACTCGCTGTGTCCACTCTATTAGACACGCCTACCTTGTCTTCCACGTTGTAGATGTGCAGTCAGAGCCAGTAGCTCACCTGTTGCAGCTCAGTTTGTGTTGGTCATCCTCTAGCCCTTCATGAGTGATCACAGGAGCCTTTAGACTGGTCATTTTGATTGGTGGACTATCCAGCAGGGATACTGGGGTCTTTAAATTACTGCAGTCTATGCTCTCTTCTTAATGAAGCGTGCAGTTGGTCCTTAAGTGCTGATGATATACACAGTATGTTCTGAAACAGTAAACGGGAAAAGTGTGAATTTAAACAGACACGAAGACAACACTAAACACGAATCGTATAATATATATATATATATATATATATATATATATATGTGTGTGTGTGTGTGTGTGTGTGTGTGTATGTATGTATATAATAGCAAAGTAGGCAGAGAGTTGAGCATCCTGACAGCCTAGAGGATGAAGCTGTGCCCCAGTCTCCTGCCTGATGGAACGAGGCTGAAGAAGCTGTGGAGTGGGTGAGTGTGATCACCTGCCCTGCAGAGGACTTTTTAGGTGAGACAGGAGCTGTATATCTCTTGGAGGGAGGTGCCAACGATCTTCTCAGCAGCTCTTACAATACGCTGGAGTGTATTGCAGTAGGACACAGTGCAGGCACCATACCAACACGGTGATGCAGCTGGTCGGTGTGTGTGTGTGTGTGTGTGTGTGTGTGTGTGTGTGTGTGTGTGTATATATATATATATATATATGAATGTATGTATGTATAATCCCACATTTTGGAAAAGTCTTTTAACCAGCTGTAATCAGTCCGTGAATAACTGGTTTGTGGTAAATGGACAAACCGAATATTCCTTTCTTTTCAGTGGAGCTGTGACGAAGGCAGTAAGCAGAATATTGCGTCAAAAGTTCAAATTTCCTAACTTCCTAATCATCTGTGTTTGATAAAGTAAAAACCTTTTTTCTATGGCTAGAACTTAAAAAATATAGAGGTAATTAAGGGGTTAAAGTGGTTAATAGAGGTCATTAATAAAGGTAATAAGGAGGGGGTGTGGTGGGAGTGCTGGGTTTGTCCCGCTGTCGTTGCTACAATATTTGTTAGGCCGGCAAACAATTTATCGATGTTACTTAAAACCTTGATAATAAAAATCCTGGGCAATGAATCTTGTTATTGATTCTAGCCATGGGGCAGAACATTTTGCAATGTCGGTTGACCTCCTCTCCAGGCAGATGAATCTGTTTTTGTTTGTTTTTTATTTTTTGGAAATTTTCTCCCCAATTTTAGTCGTATCTAACTCCACCTGCTAGTTAGGACTCCCCAGGTTGCACCATAACACCAGCGCTAGGAGGTAGGAGGGTGAAGGCTAGCACAGGCTTCCTCTGAGACCTGTGATGCGCCTCCACATCTTTTGGAACTGCCGCTCACGCAACATCATTGGAAAGCCGAATGCGCTTGGAGGAAAGGTATCATGTTGTTTTTAGATTTCGTACTTTTAAATTATTAATAAAAGCTTCACAGGGTGGGTCACAGCTGCACACCCACCGTATTTTAGCCTGTTTTTTATCTCCTGATTCAGTGATACTACTTCATTCATTTCTAACAAAAGATCTTACGTAGTGCGGCATTAAAGTCGGTGTAGGTCACAGAATGTTCATATGTATTTTAGTGTTCATTCACACAGGCTAGCTGGACATAAGTGAGCCCTATAAAGGTGAATTCCGCAGTGTGGGTTCGGCTGTGCTGTGCTCCCCACCACCACCACAATCCTCTCACCTCAATGTGATCAAAGCGTGATCAAAGTCTTGTGCCACGTGGTCTGAGGAACATCAAACACACGCCTGTGACGTCACCTCCAAAAGCGGCTTCAGAAATGAGCTCTACTCACAGGAAATGCCTGCAAGCCCGTGCACTGGCCTTGGAGGCCTGCTTGGGAGAAAGTTGTTTAGCTACAGCTTCGCAAAACACTTAACAATCACTGCCAAACCCTCTAATTATTGGAGCTTATATGAACTCCAGCACACAAATGGGCTTTCCAGGGTTGAAAGCTTTCGCTTGAAGCTTTAAAAGGTATTAGCCGACGCAGACTGAGCTGAGAATTGGGCCCTGTTTTTTGTAGCTTTGCGTTGATCCTGTTTTGGTGTTATTGCACAAATCCACAGCTTGTGATTTCCCTGGTAGAGTCAACAGAGTCAGTGGAATTAGGCTGGTGGTTCTGCGCTAAAGTTTACTATTACAGTTATCTTGAATGTTATCAATCAGTAAATGATGTTATTTTTGAGTTGAAACAGTGATCAGCAGCTTGGGTGCTGCTCCCTTTAGAACCCAAGCCTAAGGGCAGGTGGCTCGGCTGATGTGTTACACTGTTATCAAGTGATCTGTATCTTCTTATTCAGCACAAACTCTTTGCCATAATAGGAGTTTGCATGTTCTCCCCGTGTCTGCGTGGGTTTCCTCCGGGTTCTCCGGTTTCCTCCCACAGTCCAAAGACATGCAGTCAGGCCAATTGGACATGCTAAACTGCCCCTAGGTGTGAGAGTGACTGTCTGTGTCTGTCTGTCTGCCCTGCAATGGACTGGCGACCTGTCCAGGGTGTATCCTGCCTTCCGCCCTGCTGGGATAGGCTCCAGCACCCCCATCCCCACCCCCCACCCCCCAACGGAGAAGCGGCTTGGAAAATGGATGGATGGATGGATGGATAGTTATTAAATATTAATTACTACTAGTTGTTGTATTACAGCAAGTAGAGCTGGTGTTCTTTTTTAATAAAGGCATCGTGAATGCCGATGAGTATCAACAAGCTTCAATACATTATGCTATTCACTCTGGAAAACATTTGATTGAAAGGAATTCTACAGCAAAATAATGAGCCCAAGCTCACTGTTGAGAAGATCAAGGCTTATTAAACAAAGAAGCTGCTGGTGTTCTCAGCAAAATGGACTGGCCTCCCCAGAGCCCAGACCTCAGAATATAGACAGACAGACAGCAGTACAAAGCACAGTAAAGAGCAAAAGGAACAGCATAAATACAAAGTAAAAATAAATAGTAGAATAAAATAAAAGGTACGAAAACAGTAAACATAACGCGCAGTACAGAAATAAGAAGAGTTGCATAAATCCCCAGTGGAAAATGCAATGAATATTTGAATGTGTTTAGGATTAATTGGATCATGAGAAGCAGGAAGTGCAACCAGCTTCTAAGACTGAACTTGGGAGATGTGGAAAAAGTCCCTAAAGATTTCTTTGTTTTCTCCTTTTTTTCCTGATTTTTTGACTTTATGGCCGTTTTGACTGGAAATTAAGTTCAGCTCTGACTTCTGCACAAATCTTTCTTTTGGAAAGATTGACTTTTTTGAAACTTTTTTTTATTGAAAGAATGAAAGAATACAGAGCGAAACAGAACGAACAAATAATTTGAACAATAAGCCACTTGGAGAACTTCACTGGGAGCCCCTGGAAGTCTCTAAAGTCTGTTTTCAAAAGTTTGAACAAGTTTGAGTGAAATAAGTTAAATCATCCTCTGTGCAAAACACACTTAAATACAACATTTCCCTGCAAATTTTTGTTTCTGTTTATTTGCTGAGATGGGAAAAAATCCAGCATAAAATAATACGTGCTGTAACTTGTGCACAGGCTGTGTTTTGTTTTTCCCCCTAATATGTTAAATTCAGCAAATAAACAGAATTGGTTTGATTTCAAAGTGTAAATCATTTCTACAGGACTAAATATATTACATCAACACAGTTACTGCCAAAAGTAAGTACAGTGAATATGCAGGTGTGTCAGTGTAATATAATTGGTTGGTGATGTAGATCATGTTGAAATGCCTGTTAGATCTACTATTATCTGCTATTGTTTTCATACTCTCTTGTGTCTAAACTTGGCCTCATCTTGACCAAGAGGTTTCTGGGTCTTAAGTGCTGTTAAGCATCACAGCAAAGCTGTTCTAATAGACTGTGAGTAAATATTGGACTTGTCCTGGCGCCTGGCTGAGAGAGTGGCTTTAGCTAATCATCACACACTAAACGGTCTTATCCTGGGCGAATTCACAGAAGCATATCATGTATGGTGTGTTTGACCTTAATTCAAAATGGTCAAACTATGCAGATTATTGATTTTCTGTTTACAGTATAAAAGGTTACCCTGTAAAAATGCTGTGGTAGTTGGAATGTTAGAACTGATTATAAAAGCAAGCATTTTAAATTAAAACTCAATCTGTTTTCCAAAGTAAAAATCCCAGAAGTGCTCGATTTACTGTCTGTGTCTTGACCCTGGCGTAGGCCACCGGAGCCCGCAGTTGAACAGCGTCAGCCCTGACCCTACACGTCCTCTTGGGGGTGCCCTAGAGGAGCTCAAAGTCAGTAAGTTTGTGGCCATAAAGCTCCACGCTTGTCAGTTGAATCGGGACAGGACCAGTACTGTCACTTAGCGCAGTCCCTGTCCAAAAAGCCTGGGCACCAGAGATATCGAAGAATGAAAATCAGCAATGGGGTCCGCAGGCAACAACACATCAGCTCCAAACTGCTGGTTAAAGGGCTCTCTCGGATGCTCCGGAGGAGTCCTTCCCTGACCTGCTAGGCCATGGGACACCTGAAGATGCATGGCTTTTCCTAAATAACTGTGGAGGCACCTCACTTGGCCAGGCTGAGACTTCACTCGTGGCTTCCCCTGAGGTCTACATTTCGAACAAGTCAGGTCCTGACTCGATACCTGTTGGTATCCGGACCCCTTCGTCCCCACCTGTTGTACCTGGCTTAGAAGGCATCGTTTCGCCTTGCCTAATGGCTCGTCCGCCTCCTCTCTGTGGAGAGCTGTAAACTTTGAGTAGTTAAATAATACTCCCTGGGGATTTTTGTTAATAATACCATGTTCTTTCCTTCTTTCTTTCTTTCTTTCCTTCTTTCCTTCTTTCCTTCCTTCCTTCCTTCCTTCCTTCCTTCCTTCCTTCCTTCAGGAATGACCTGTTAATGGTGTGCAGGCAGCTGAACATGGAGAACTCTGTGGCTGAGATCATGTGCCAGCTTGGGGCGGATGAACTGGGGAGGATTTCGTTTGAGGACTTCACGCGCTGCCGCATGCAGCTGGTCAGCGAAATCCGCAAAGAGGAGGGCCTTCTGTCCCTCCTGTCCAGTGACTCAGACAAGAGGAAGCTCCGAGAACGCATCGCCTCCTGGCCCCCCAGCAGCGAGAACAGTCTGGGTGGGTGGAGGACTTACAAAAAGCTATGAACCCGCTTAAGAGTGAATTCTGTATGTTTTACTTTATACAGAAGGCCGTTGTGTACTTTAGCACAGATGAACAAATTTTGTACGGGCTACTGACCGCTGTAGTGCAGCTGTAATGTGCAGTGTAATTACAATATTAGTATTTAGCCCTCATCATTTCTGAGAAAAACAAGTATCTCCAAAAGGATAACATTCCACTGTTTTGAAGGTACTTTCCTTTTTTACTTTTAATTAAGTTCTTTGCTTTTAATGAAGTAAAATAAGAGATTTTGGTCCGATTAGTTTTGAAATGTTATTACTGGTATATTTGTCATGACGTCTTCACACACAGGAAACAGCTGCTGCTCAAATGATGTAGAAAAGTAAAAACAGAAAAATGGAGGTATGATATTCACTTAATACAGTGCTCATCTGAAATATGTTCGTGTTCCTCAGGTGCACTCTCGGCGGCTAAGGAAAGCTGGGAGTATGACTCGGGGGCCAGAGACCTGCAAAGTCCAGACCTGCCATCTCCTCCTCAGCAGCAGCGGCAGCAGTGCTCAGTGCTACTGCAGAAGTTTCTGGAACAGCCCGGCAGTGTCTTGGAGCATCCAGCAAGCCTGCACAAGCTCCTCTCACAGCCTTCAGGACGTAGCACTCCTGTAGGTGGAGGCTATCTGGATCTGGCCAACACAGTAAGTGTGATGTTATACTCTACTCGTGGTGGTCGTAGAGAAATGTGGTCGTAAACGTAATGAAGTCACAACAAAGTTTAAAGGCCTTTAAGCCTGAAGACCTGGAGTCTGATCATTTGTTTTTAGTCCAGTATAAATCTGCACTGTGTATGGTCTTTACAGTTTGACAGTATGTTTGATGTTTGAGGAGTTAATGGCCATCTGTAATTGGCTAAACCGGAGTTCTCTCAGTAATAGTAGTTGTGTTTCAATATAGGGCTGGTCATTGACAGTATTTATTGCTATCCTGGCAAATTACATGGCAGTGTGCTGCTTTTTTATTGGCAGTACTTCTAAAAATACTTCCCAATTGCATGTTCGGTTGCAAAAAAAGCTTAAATAGAACGTGTAATTGAATTTAGTGCCGCACAGTATGTGAAATTTTGAATGCGAATCACTAGATTCATAGTATTTGATGGTATTTTTGAATGTGGTACTAATTCTCCTGTTCCAACTTGTCAGATGCTAGAAAGAAAATCAATTTTGTGACATTGTGTATGAAAATTTCTTGAATTATCTTGATATTACTTTTTTTCCCATATCAGCTGCATTGTGCTGTGTTGTTATTGTCATTGAATGTGTCCTGTGGTGTAACCTGGTGTGAATGTCCACACAATGAGCATTCAGTCTGGACTGTTTATGAAACTAAGAAGAAATAAAACGGGTGCTTATCTTAAACAAATTGGCCAGTCAACTTCAGTTTCTAAAACAAATCAAGATCCAGTAGTGCTTTAAACAGAGCACAGGATGTGGGATGATGAAGACTTGTTGCAGTACACTTATGTCGGCAGCAGGGGGCAGTGTTTCTCAACAGTGTCATGACGGCTCTCATTCTGTGCTGAAGGAGAGTTGCTTTGTTCTGCTTCTGATGTGGAATAAACCTGGCTTAGTCTTCGTAGTCAATGTCTTTTGTTGCCTGTTATCTCATTTTTGGGATCAGGTTAGCATTTTCTCTTTCAGTGGTTGCTGTTAGTAATGGACGGCTGACAGGGTTAAAACGGCATGGTTTGTGCGGCTTTCTGTCTGCTCCATATGTCACTGTTGTCTGAAGAAAACCTCATCTCCATTTTTTGACTTTTTTCACTTTTTTTTACATAATTTAAAAATGCCTGCTGTCCTTTACATTGTTTGTAAATTTCATGATGAATAAACTGAAAGAAATGACTAGAAATGACTCAGAAAAAATTCTGGTTCCACTGAAAGTAAAGTCCATTTTTTCCTTCTCCTGAAAAGTTACCGTTCTGGAGATGCGAGGTTTTCCTCCGAGAGCAGCGATATTGATTTATGAAGGCATCTGATTTCATCAAAGATCCATGCATGAGTTGCCGTGAAATTGGCTATGCATATTTTTGCTCCACATCAGAGCTGTAAATTTCCCGTATCTCAGTCTTGAGCGTGAGTTGGGGCGGAATATTATGACTTTCATGGTCTTCTTCAGATTCTCAGCACTGCATTTGAAGAGGAGCCCTTTTCTCTCAGTTGTGGCTTTAATTTACACACTTCTTCATTAAAAATTTACTGAACGGTTGACAGGATTTTTGCGCTGTGTAGGAATGGGACTCTGCCCTTTTAAATCCTGGCTGTTTACCATCTTGCTTAATTTCCTCTGAAATGTGGAGATACATAGCAGCACTTATGCTGAAAGGAAGATGTGGGTAAGAAAGCAAAATATAAACCCTGTGTGTCAAATCCGGCCTGTGACAGTCCTATTGAGCCTGCGAAATGATTTTCTATTCTTATTAACCTGTTTCACCCTAAAGATGCACTACAGTTCCCAGCATGCACTGCAACAGAGGGTTCTGACCATCTACCCCCAACAATAATTGTGTAATCACTGGCCTATAGGTTCCAAATGGGCAGTTGAAGGAAAAAAAAAAAGACCTAAAACAATGAATTTTTATTTGGAATTGTTTTTGAATAAGTATTCATTGCCTGTTTTGTTGTTGTACTTTTGGCCTATTCTGAATAAACAATGGTTTAAATGACCACTGTCCCAGTGGTCATTTGGCGGAGGGCAGGAAACACCCCTGGACAGGTTGCCACTCCATCGGAGCCTCTTATTCTAATCGTTTATTATTTTTTCGGTTTTATTTTGTTCTTTATTACTGTTATCCTTAGCAAAGGCACCAGTCACAAACGAAACCCCACAGTGACAATAACAACAGTGACTCCACGTCTTTAATTTAGTCAGTTTCTTTGCACGGCTGCGATATTTCACCTTCCAAAGGACCTCATGACACTTACAAGCACATGATAACAGCGCTACTACATCTCCTCGAGGCATGATTTTAAATGGACTGTCAGTCTGTGACAGTTTTTCAAAGTTAATAGAAAGTAGAATTTTCTGTATGAGTTTCATTAAAAAGACTTTTGAGGAGAGTATTGATGTAATGAGCGACAGGCCAAAAGCACATGCGAGGTAATTGATCAGCGGACTAAAGAGATCAGACAGATGGCTTTCGTGGACCGTCCCCTTTCATTCTCTGGGACGATCAGTCCGTTCCACATTCATTTTGCCCCCATGTGCTGTCTGGCTACATGCTGACACCAAATCTCATTATCCTCTACTTCGCCCTGCTCTTTCCCCCCACAGCCATAATGCCTCCATCAGTCAAATGCCTCTGGGCACTTTATCAAGGTCCAGTCTTGCTTAACCCTTAGAAGTCACAGCTTTTTCCAGAGACGGAGAAGCCTGGTGTGAATTTGTGTGAATGAGTTTTCATTCAAATAAGCGAAGAAATTTGGTCAAAAGTCCAAAATCTACACTTTTAATATAAACTCTATGTTTGTGGCTGTGAATTGAGACCTTTATTGTTTTGGTGATTTGAATTTGAAGAAAAGTTATTGCGTGCTCAGTCTTACGCACAGCCATGATGAAAAATCATCCTGCATTTTTGCCCTGTTTCCCAGTTTACTTATAGCAAAGCAGATTTCTGACCATGTGTGCCCACATTTGAGCTGTTACAGTGTGAAACCAGCCAAACCAAAAGAAAGCGACACAATATCACAAAAGCCTGGACTTTAGTAAACAAGCTAGGTGTAAAAACAGCCTTACACATTGGGTGACGTGATTTCATACATTATACTGATGCACTGATCCGATACTCTGGAAAGAGAAGCATTCTCCTGCTTTCCAGTGCCTCACACCTTCCTCGGTTTACCTTCTTTTAAACCAGGGCTGTAACAAACATGAACCCACTTATTTCTTTCACTTTCTTGGGAATGCACTTATACTTAAATATGGCTTTTCGACAGCACTGAATTTGTGAGGATTGTGATTTAACGCTGTTAAAGCTTGCTGGGATGTACAGAAAGACGTGAGTTCACTGTAGGACAGCATAACTACGCCACTTGTGTCGTCACTCACACTTGGTCACAGGAGAACAGATCTCTGGTCGCTCCACTCAGACAGGATTGTGTAACTCCACCTTTCAGATGCTGCTAAAGTATATTTGACTTGGCGACCCTTTTTTTACTTGTCGCCCCCTCCTTCTCTAATCATGTCTTAAAACTCGGTAGTGCGCCCTCTCCTGGTGACAGCAGAGCAGTGTCGCCTTTTTTGAAGTAGAAAACGCCACCAGGGCTTTCGGTAGAACGTGGTGTATTATATTGAACATTTATCGAACATTTCTCATCGCTCTATTGAGAAGTTATATCGCGATAATTATCGTTATTGTTGTATCGCCCAGTCCTACTTATAGCTTACTGCCACAGTTGTTTCTCTGTGCTGTGGTGCGTGCAGGAACTTTTCCCTGTACTGTACCAGCTTCGTTCCATATGTTTGCTTTATTATCAATTTCACGTAGTTCTAGTTAAAGTAAATTCGAATAGTGTGGTTAAATTAGCCATAAATAATAAGGTCGCCTCCTTTTAAAAACTCTTAGTTTAAACGTCCGATAACAAGACAAACAGCCGGACTCCTGCTGGCTGATAAGAGATTATTTCACGCCTGATGCGGCTGCTCATGGCACAGCAACTTGAAATATTTACAAAGCTAAAGTTTCAAGCGGTGAACTCGCACTTTCTTTTAATGTTTAGATTTCAGATCTTTACTGTTGCACTGAAAAGTTTACGCTAAAATTATAATTGCTGTTTATTTAGCCGTTGCATTATCCAGAAGCTTATTAATAGCAAAGTTTTTATTTTCATTAATTCTTGTTTTACATTTACTTTTTTGCTCCAGTTACAGCCTCATGTTGGGCACAGTGAGGAATACAGAACTGAAATAATAAAAGAATAAAGTACTGATATCGGATCGGTACTAGGTATCGGCCGGTGTCCATCAATAAATTGATTGAATGTTTTACCTCAATTACATTATTTAAAAATTTTTATTTATTTATTTTTTTTACCCTCATAGCTCACTGAAAAGGTTTGCACTGTAAATACGATCTGCATATCTTAATAGAAATCATCTCAACAGCCAGGTCAGGAATTCACACGATGTTTTCGTCAGTCCAACTCGACGTTCATCGTAATTTCAATAGAGTCTGGCAGCAGACATGCACTGTCAGTCAGGTGCAACTCTCAGCCCCAGTGACGTCACGTGCACATGCACTGTGTGCCTCAATGGCAGCAATGGCTCAATGGCACGGTGACTTTTGTCTGCTGCTGCTTAGCAAGTTCATCACTTTATCCATTTTTCGTCCATGACACGGCTAGATGATTACATTTAATGCACCTCCCTGTTGAAAAAAATCATAGAACTGGTTCCTGGTGGTTTTCAGTAGTCTCTAATGGTATTCTATGATTTCCTGATGGGTTGATGTCACAGTGTAAAGGGTTCGGATTGTTTTATCAGGTGTTTTTGGACTGATTCCAGGTAGATTTGATCGTTTCCTAATGGCCTCTATCGGCAACCATCAAGCTAATTCCCATTGGGAAGCAAAACCATCAGGTTTTATTCCTAACGGCCCTGCAAACACAGTTACATTGCCTCAACGTACTGTTTTGGTGCCCACGACGTTGTCCGCTTGGTGCTCTCTACATTATCGCAACATTGAAATGTCATTCCTCCGAATTATGACAACATTGTCTGACAACTTTCTAGGATCCTTAATAAGTTCTACTTGGCAACGTTCATATACATTCAGTGTGACTCTTGTTGCCCAGCGGTAGGTGGTTCACTGTAGTTCCTCATAAAACTGACAGAAACACTGTTATGTTGTGGCAGAGCAGCACTGACATCATCAATAGGCTGGCGGTGGTTTTCAGGCTGCTCCCAGACCCTTCTCCATAATTTCACGCTGCTGAGACCTGGTAAACATTTGGGGTGATATTTCTGTCCAAAAATTAGAAGAGGCTTATTCTAAACCTTCCATGTTTGAAGAGATCTCGTAAGAAATGGCTGAACGTGGCTGTAGGAGAGCGAGGCAGCAGCGTTGGAGAACAGTTAAAAAGTCTGAAAGCAAAGTTTAAAGAATCTACAACACAAAGTTTATGTCGCCCTTTCTGCGGCGAGCTCGAACACATTCTGAGCCCAGCTGACCGTCAGTGAAGCTCCGTGATGCTGGTGAAGATGGAGCTGAAAGCTCCAGGAGCGACTGGCGTTCGTTGATAGTCGGCATTGTTTTCCTCTGGTCGAGCCGCATGAAGCAGTGTGGCGCGTTGGTCTTTTGTGCGTGCAGGTCAGTTTAGGAGCTGATCTGTTCACACTGATGTCACATACAGATCACATTTAAAGGATAATGTGAACAGCCAATCACAAAAAATCTATTTGGTGAGAAAATCGGATTTGGGCCACTTGGACCTGCTGTGTTTACGTATCCTTAGCTGCCATGTCGCAGAGTGGACGTGGTGGAATTACATGACGACACGTGCAGTAGTGAGTTTTTAAGGGGACAGTGCATGATCACACAGAGCGTGGAAAAGATTAATAGAATTTAAAAACATGGAAATAACCGACATGGGCAAGATTACGTCGGTTAGATGTTCTGAATGTCGGTATCGATTACTTTTCCATTAATGGCCCAGCCCTGCTGGATACAGTACACTAAAATATGAAGGCTCGTATTTCCATCTATTGATACTGAAATCGTTACACTGCTATTAAATTGTAGAACAACAAACTAACTCAGATTTCCAAAAGCTAAACACTTTTGGGCTTGAAACTGTACTTTTTTACCTTTTTTTTACTGTTGATTTTAGTGTTTTTTTCTGTTTTCTTCTAAGATTATATTAAGATTATATTTGGTGAATGGAGGAACAGCAAAGTAAGAATTTCATTATACAGTGTAACGCTCTTTTCCTGCTGTGCACATGACAATAAAACTCTTGAACCTTGAATCTCTTTCAGAACTTTAGCAAATCCAAGATATTCCTTTTTTTTTTTTTTACTTATAGTAATTCCGTTCAGGGTTTGATTGGGAATACCCTACTAGAAATTGGTGATAGATCCGTGTAAACGAGCACTTTGCGCTCAGTGTGCCCTGTTCTCTAAATCTCTGTCTGCTCTTTCCTCTTAGGTAGTTTATCAAGATCCAATCCTGTTTAAGGACAGCAGGCTTTTAGCTTCAGTTAATGTCAGGCGAAGAACGCTAACATAAAGCTTTGGCATTTGAACCCCCTCCCCAACGAGCTTACCACAACAAGATCAGCCAATCCCATCAGCACCGCCTCATCCATCGCCGCGGTGATTCATGTCCGTCACAGGCCGCTGGGCGCCATCTCATTATCGGCCTCGTTAGGCTAAGAGCTTCGAGCTGCAACCTCGGTAATCACTCCTGGATAAATACATCTTCTGGATGCTGACTGTGCCAAACAGGCCGACCGCTGTTCTGTGAGGTTGTGTTGATATTGATGGAGATTTGGCGGAGAACGTAAACCGGGTCAAGTGTGTAAGACGCAAGCCCACATATTGGCTTAAAGAGAAAAACTCTCGCCCCAAATATAGTTAATCAGCCAAGACTTGTTTGGTGTCTGAAGTTTCTGTTTGTTTTTGTAGTTTTGTGTTGCCAGTGTTGGAATGTAATGGAAGCTTATAGATGCTCACTTCCTTTAACAGTCAATGTCAGTTATCACTGTGTTAATAATCCTATGTTTTGTCCATTTTTATAGTTTGTGACATGACATGCACCATCAGTATCCTCTAAAATCATTTAATAAATACATGACAATTTCTTTGCGTGAGTAAAGAAATTACAGCTCATAAAGTTCGTCCAAATACAGTTCTTTTTAGGCGTCTATGCCTTCTAGACTATAAAAATGTCAGGTGATGCAACCGTCCAACCATGTAGACAGATTACATCAGTAAATAAAATGTTTGAAACCTTTAAAATCATTCTGAATTTCAGAAATATGAAATTCTGATTTTCTCAAACTTCATGTGATAACAAAGGACTTTTACTCTGGCTTGTTTTAAAGACTGGGCAGATTGCTGCGTCACAAGGAAGACCCCAACTCACCTTCATGTTGCAATGCCGGTTTTGGGTCATGGGTAGGCTGGTTCAGCTTGCAAAGTCAGGGGTCTAACTAGTGTCAGAGAGATCAACACCCACCTGGATCAACATTTGAGAGAAATGTACCTCTTCGATTAGCTGGTTATAAAAATGTGTTATTGTTATAATAATATTTATTTATTTTCAAAAAACTGAAAACTTTTTCAAGTAGGACGACGAGTTCTTGCACATTTTCAGTAGTGGTAAATAACCTGGTTTGGGGTAAAATTCATGGGCCTGTTTAAAAATGAATTTTAAGCTAAAAGCTGTGACACGAATAGTAACATACTATAAAGACTCTTGGATTAAAAAGTGCACATCATATCCTTTTAAATATTGTTTTAAATGTATAGTTTCTGTATCCATCATGCTGATATCTCTTATTTGTCATTGAGAAAGGCATCAATGTCCTACAGTGTCAGAATCCACGGATTCTTCCCTTACATGTTAGCCACGTAGCTCCAGTGCAAAACTACTTCAGATGCAAACGTGCAGAGACGTCAGCCTGTACGAGCCATTTATCACTTTTTTAGCCATTCCTTTCTTTCCCCTTTCATGACCCCTCCATCTCTCCTCATGGCCACAGTGCAGGGAGCTCAGTCCTTTGCTGCACCTTCTGCCATGTCATTGCAGATTTGCTGTCTCAAGCAGTTTCAGGGTTTCTCATGTTTTGAATATGGCTTTTCTGAGCAGCTGAGTGTGGCTGTTTGTGGTGTGTAGAGGAGATAAAGACACACGACCGCAGAGGGAATGATCCGGAACGGGAATGTGCCTCCAATGCCTCTTCTTTTTCTTCTGTTGCTTTTATGAGCACACAGAGGTGCACACACACACACACACACAAACACACTTTATCCCCCTGGACACCTGCACTATAACACAGGAATGTAGCTGTAATCAAACAGGAAGTTAATTGTGAACGTGATCCAGAGTTGAAATCCTGGTAAAACTGACTTGGCAGTTTACCTGCGCGAGGCGAGGCTCAGTGTGTGTGTGTGTGTGTGTGTGTGTGCTTGCGTGCATGCGTGTGTGTGTGTGTTCTCTGTAGAGGATGTATACTTATTTTCACAAATTCTAAAAATTTCATTTGATGAGGTGCCAAACATTTGCATACAACTGTACATTACTGGGGATGTAATGTGCTATTTTAACAAGAGATGGTGTCACAGGACTGCATTTCACTCGCGATTCTAGTGACCGGCTGCTTGAGAGAAGCATCAAAAACCAGTCTGTGCAGCTTTGGCTGCCACTATGCGAAAGCTTGGCCTGCAAAGCGAAATGTTTCTAGGATGTTTTTTGTTTTTACTGTCGAGCTTCCAGTTTTTGCACAAGAAAAACGCTGCTGGAGATTCATTTGTACATGATGTAAAATTGAGATGGAGTTTACCAAGCGAAATTAGTGCTGTAGAGTCAGATATCTCCAGGGTATAGTTTGGTTTGTCCATCTGAATTTAAATGACCAAATCGTAAGGCGAATTATTCAGTAACTGCGTGAAATAAATGTACATTTTTATATATTTATTTATTTTAGTTTTGTAAAAGCTCCCCTCGAATTAATAGAACATGGGTTTTATGATCACACATATTGCTATATGCTTACAGTTTACTGCTGAAAGCCCAACATAATGTTTATTGTACATCACTGAAGAGACGCCATCTGGGATCCAATTTATAGCTCAGATTTGTGGAAACTTTGTGGGACTTTCAGTAGACAAAAAAACATTGTGAGTTCAGCTTCGTTTATCATAATTATTGTTTTACTGTTATAAAATTACATCCCCCATCTATTTGACTGGAAAGAAGACAGTTGCAGCTCTCATATGACACCCACCTTTTGAATGTAGCTTATGAAATATGAAAGTTATGAAGAATATGACGAAGTGCGTTTTGAAACTACTGGTGGTGTCAAGGGGTTAATAAGGTTAAAGTAGGGGTGCACAGTGATATTACAATCAGACTTCAGTATCAGCAGATACTTGCTTTAAAAGATAACATCAGAGGTTGAAGTCTGACTGATATTTGATGATGTGTTTTCTGTGCTCTGGAGAAGCTGAAGGTTTAGGCAGTTTTGGGCTCCTGTGCTTAGATATGTGCATTTTTTGGTGCATTTCTGACTCTCTACAGTTTTTAGGAGCCATTTCTCTATAATGCTAATCTAGTTCCAAGTTCTCCATTTTATAAATGCTATGTGTCAGTCTTGGTGTTGGCAGATATGTACATGAAAAGTGTTGAAAAGCAGCATCAGCCCAACTCCCACATCAGTACATCTCTAGTTTAGTGTGAATGATGCAATGCCCGAGCACTACCTGCAAAAGCACGGTGGTAATATATTGGGTTTTAGTGGTAAAATGCTATTTGTTGGTAAATATCTACTCACTTTAGACCTCCTACAGGCTCTAATGCCCACAGATGACCTTCTGTTGAACTACACTGTTGTTTACCTGCATATAACTGAAGTGTTAATTAAAGTGTGAATGGTGTGTATCAGCAGACTGAGATTTCTATGGGTCTAAGTTTGGCTCTGTAACCAAACCGACACATTACACCTGCCGGTTTAGAGGGAGAAGAAGTGTGTGGCAGCTCCACAGATCCCTGTAGGGCTCATCAGCTGGACTTCACCTTTCAGGTAGGCTTGTGAGATTGTATGCAATATGCTCTGGTCCGATCGTGCCCCCTAACCATCGTCGATCCACCGTAGTATTGGGGGCTTGGAGGTGCAGATCCGTGCTTTTACACTCTCTTGTTCATCCCCCAAGAACTGACCCCAACACCTAGACGTGTAAGGCCCAGAACATGCTTCACGCAAGGACACAAACGCAAATGACGGTGCTCGGCCAACGTACTGCAAACACTCAGTCCTTCTAGCGCTCCTTGCTGTAACGTTCAGATTGCAGATTGCGTTGCGTGAAATGTGTCATCATGCATTTTTCAGTGCACCTAAGCACGAAACCCCATTTTTGTAGTGCGAAGCGTCTACATTCATGTCCTTGTGTGAAGTACGTTCCGGGCCTAGGAGTCAAGGAATCAACCCTTTTGGAATCCCCTGCCAAAGTGTAGTGCAGTGATGTACTTCATGGTCAACTATATCATCCTTGTTTTCAGGGAGAAAGTGCAGCGCACAGGAAATCACACAGCGGGTGTGTAAAATGATAAAGGAGGAGATGATGCTCATTAGCGTGGTGGATGGCAGTGGTTTCACAAGCTGCTGAGGGGAGCAACTTTGGTCAGACTGCTTCTGCAAACCGGCCAACAGACTGCGCAGTAGACCGGCTCGTGTGGATATGCTGGTTATATCTCAACAAAAAGATTTTTAAACACGAGACGCAGTGCTGAGCTGGTTTACAACAAACTCTTTTTAAATGTCTTGTTGCTTCTGTTGAGTGTAGCTTTAAGCTGTGGACTGCAAATGTGTTTGTTAGTTAATGGCCAAAAATACTTAAAAGCTGTAAGCTACCGACTTGCAGTCGTCTCACGGAGTGTGAGTAAAGTCTGTCTGGCGAAAAGGTCAACCTGTTAGTGTGTAGAAAGAAATGGGAGTGCGAAAAGTCTGATCGCTTCAAGTAGTGTAGTGGGTAACACCACTGCCTTCCATGCTGTAGATTGGGGTTCAAGCACCCTACACTATACCAATAAGAGTCCTTGGGCAAGACTCCTAACACCACCTTCGCCTACCTGTATAAAAAATGCTCAAATTGTAAGTCGCTCTGGATAAGAGCGTCTGCCAAATGCTGTAATTGTAAGTTAAATTCTGCTTTGTCTAAAACTGAAGAACTTCTTTCTGAAAAATACAAAATGGAAAACGTTCCTGCGTCAACGTGATATCGCTTGATGATCACTGTTACAGAAATAAGTTACCCAACAAATGTAACCGTTTACGAAACTGTACATCCCCTCCACAAACGTTTTACATTCTGTTGGGTTCGGTGAACTCAAAATTTAAGGGCAGCTGGGTTAGATGCGAGGTTTTAAAGTTAAAACCTTGACTCATTTGTTTTATAGTGCCATTAAAGTTTGTCATTTTAAATGTGAAAAAACAAGCAGTGTGTAAAAGATTTGACACAATTTTTCTCCACAGTATTTCACATTCCTCACAAAACCCCCACGTGAACCCACACCAGCAGGATATAACTGCTGTCCCAGATTTCAGAGCAGGAAACCAGTTTATACCAGTTTCATGTAAAGCTCTGTGTTATTTAATACATACATTTTAAACTTTTTTTTAATATGTTAGTTTTTACATAACCAGTAATTAAAAGGGAATATAGGCTAGAGATGCAAACACAGTAAAATATGAGTTTACAGACATTGGAACTAGTTCTACCTTATGGACTACAACTACTATAAGCACTAGAAATGGACCTGTTTGCGTCCTCAGATCAGAACTGCTTCACCCCAGCAAAGAAAGTAGTTGACAGTCTTGTGTGATCGCGGCTTCATGCTGATCGGTGGTTAAACTATGCATATGAAAGTCCAGTCAGGCAATATATACTCAATACCTTCCTAATAATATGTGATAAATGGAAGTAAGAAGATTTTTGTGTAGCCTTGTTTGTAAAACACGATACTGCTTGATATTTACATGGGTTGTCTGTTTTTGAGATTATCCTTCAAAAGAATTTGCCAAAACTCACATCACTAATGCAGACATCACATAAAAACATGCTGCTAGATAAAACTGTTAATTATATGTTAATAAAACATCAGTTTTACCAATATTGGTGTTTAAATCAGTTATCTCGAATTCCAAGCACCACAGAAGAGCTCGTCCTCACAGTCATGCGTAAAGGGTGAGGCCATAGTTTGAAGGAAAAAACCATGTTTTTCTGCAGTTTTAACTGCAGTAATCTATACATGAAATGAAATATATGAATTAATATCTGAATTATATGAAGATGAAATATATGAATTAAATGAAAAGAAAACAAATGGCAAATAAATATTATAAAATATATCATGAAAGCTGTGGTCCCCAGGAGTCGTGTCACTGGTGTTACCGCGGAACAAAAAATCTCGTTTTTAAATAAAAATCACACTGTTGACGTCACTCGACTTCCTTTTACCTGTTTTCTGAAGAACTGTGAAGAAAATCACATGGTGAGTCCATCGTGTGTTTTCACTTATCAGGAAGTTTCTCATTTAGCTCATGATTTCCTATGAAGCGATTAGCTGAAGTCACTGGTGTGACGACTTTATTTGAAGGTAATTGTTAAAAAAAAATAGAAAACACAAAATTCATATTTTAGTGGATATTCCATTGTTGACGACATTGATGCTCTGTAGTGGACGTTTTGTAAAACACACTGTCTCTGGATTTGCCTTTCTTATGTGTAGCACCAGTGACTCCTAAGGAGAGATAAAAAAAAAAAAACGACGTTTCTGTAGAATGGACCCGTATCTTCAGTCCTTCTCCTTCCTCAGTTCGCGGTGTTCTCCCATGCCCTCTCTACATTCATGTTCCGTCCATGCTTGCACTTTTTCCTACTCTCACTACTCTTTCTCTGCTCACTTTCTTTCTCTTCTCTCTCTCACTTCCCTCTTTCAGCCGGAGCAGCAGTGGTATCCTAGGTGGGTCATATTATAGCTACACTGGCTCTCCCTGCAGGTTCCTCTGGAGAGACGGCCATTTATGCCCCATGAATATTAACTCATGGCTTCAGGCGTTTTGTGCCCTCAAGCGCTTTTTTTGCCCTCAAATACCCAATCGAATACTGATTTCTGTTCAAATTGCCTTCGCAGAGTATCTGAATGGACTTCAGCAGGCCTGCTCGAGTTCACTCCAATCATACTTAGGCGACCTCTAAACCACTGAAGAGCTTATAAAACCATATTGTGAAAGTAATTGTGCATAGCAGTAATGGTCCCCTAGGCTGGCTCGCGTTCGTCCGTGTGTGTGTGTATGTATGTGTGCTGACTCTTGATGAGCCAGGCTGGATGAAGACCTTGCAGGCTAGTTACAGGGTCGGCGAAGTTTGATGGCAGCGTGTAGGTCACCCTGCTCTCTCTGTGAGTGCATCAAGAGAAACGGGGCAGGTAGTGGAGCTCAACTCGCTGAGGGAGCTCGACTGCAGGATTAGAGAGTGAAAGAGGGAGATGGAAATGAGAGAGAGAGAGAGAGATAACAGGGTTTACAGGGACGGTTTTGGGCGCGTAGCACTGGCGCTTGGAAAGTAGCACAGATGAACTTATTGTAGCACTGAAATAAAGAACTCATTGTTCTAAGTATTCAACCCTCACTGTAAAAACAGATTTGTTGTATATAACTGTAGGGCTGGGCGATAAATGCTACTTATTGTGACGTGGGGCAAGGAGGCGGACGCATATGCTGAGATAAGCGACCTTTATAATGGGCAAATCCAGGGTCAAACGGCCATTACGGAGAGCAGGAGGGACAGACATGACAGAATTAACACAAAACCTCAATCAAGAGCCAAACACCATGAGAATACAATACAATACAGCCAACACATCAAACACGATCAAACAAAGACCAGCATTAGACTAAGGAAAACACAGGGCTTAAATACAAGAGGGCTAACGAGGGTCAGGTGGGAGACAGGTGGTAACAATCAGGGGTGGAGTCAGACAACAAGGGGGCTGGACTGAACCAAAACAAATACACATAGATGAAAAAGTAAACAAAAAGCACATGGACAGGACTGGGAGGGGCCAATTGTGGCACTTATCTAATGAATATGCAGTAATACTGTCGCATTGTACAAGTCTAACATCACATTTAGGCTTGTGTGTGCGTACTTGAAAGCCTGATTAGCTATGCGAGGATACTGAAAATATTCTGTTGAACTAACACGCGTCGAATGTCATTTAACTGAAATGCCCAAACGTAACAATATACTAATAACTAATATAAATGAATTGTCATGTAATTCTTCACAATAACAGTAGCATATCATCACAGTGCCAAGCCCTAATGGAAACAGTTACAGTGGTCTTGTGGCCTGCAGGAGGAAGTTTCCCCATCTCTGTGCTGTAGTTTTTTTTTGTAAATGCAGCTACGCTCTGCATTGAGTACTTCACCACGTCAGCAGTGTCACCAGGCTGTATTGAAAACCCATGGGGCGAGATTTCGGCAGTGAACAACTCTGTGAAAGTACCCAAGGATGTTTCAGTAAATGCAGAACTCCTGAATGGCCTTTGCTAGGGCTTTGCATATTTCTGGGCTTTTCTGTGTGCTTTTCATACTTCCTCTTCTTCCTTTCCCTCTGGAGAATGAAACGCTTTCGACAGCTCTCTCTTCCCTAAGGCTGAGTTTGGGCCAGACTTCTACCAACGATATGATATCATTAATATGATTGAATACATCACAGTGTCCTTCTCTGTATTTCATGTGCATCAGCAGTATGTCTAACGCACTGAACTATTGCATGGATGATTAACCCTTAGAACGCAGAAAAATGTCAAAATTAGCATTTATTTCATGTAGTTAGTGAATAATTTGCCTTATGATTTGATCGTTTAAATTCAGATGGACAAACCAAAATATACCCTGCAGTGTAAGAGGTTCACATTGTTTGAAAATAAAACTAACCAACAAAATCAGAAGTGCAAACATGAGCCTGTTAATACAAAATGTAAATCGAATGCAAATGTAATTTATTGCATTATATCTCCATAATGGTAACTTTACAGGAGAAGGAAAAAACCAACTGTACTCCTAATGTAAGAGTTTTATTCCAAGTACTTTTGGGCCATTTCTTTGGTCCGTTTGTCATGAAATTTACATACAATTTAAAGAGTAAAGAGTTTTCAAATTGTGTCAAAAACTGAAAAACGGCATAAATGGAGATACGAGGTTTTGTTCCAACAGCAACAATATAATTGTCTATTATTGAGTAATTACAAATGAATTGTATAGCAAAACAAAAGTCATAATGCTGAATGTCTAAGGGTTGAACTGAATTTCCCCTGGATTTAAAAATTTGTACATAGCAAAGTTACTCAGAGTGGTTTGATGTGAAACGGTAAATCCCAGTGAAAACTACTGGCTCAGATTTTCTCTGCAGCGGTGGTGATGGGAAGCATTTATAACGTAAAAAACACAAACATAGTCATTTTATTTACCATCCACAATGATTCGTAAGCCTCAGGGCTAAATTCACAATATGACATGCATTACGATACCATAGGATACAAGGGCAGAAGATACCAGATCTACAAAAGCCATTTTTGGTCAATGCTGGCCATAAAATGTCTTTTTAAAAGTATGATAATAATAAACAAATACAGGACGTTGAGGAGAATTATGATTTTTTAAAAATTATTAATGCTTATCTTAAATGTAAGTTTAAAATACATAAATAGTGCAGGGGGCGGGGGGTGTGTCCAAGTGCTGTACTAGTCAAGTCAATCCCGCTTTATTGTCAGTGCAATATGTGCATACAGTGAACTGAAATTGCGTTACTCTCAGACCCTGTGGTGCAACAATAACATTAGGTGTGGTTCAGTCTGAAGTGGTGGTCAGAGCACAAGCGTAGCTGCACAGGCAGTAAAGTGTTCACCAGCGCGTGTCACAGATCACATACAGCGATATGATCCATCGTGTCTGTTCCAGCTCATCACGCTCAGGAGTAAAGGTACGACACTGTCACTGGGGCAGTCCCCCTCTTTGTAACTGGGGTGGGACCCTCAATCTCAGTAACTTTAGTCAGGGAGCATAACTATACCATAATCCACTAAAATGATATTTTCTAATATTGTGTGGAGACTCCACACAACCCGTCTCGTCTCCGGGCTTTTATTTCATTGCTCTGTTTTAAAGGTACACAGTTGGATCTTAAAACCACTGTTGTACATTTGTGGGAACATTTATATTGTTTTTGCCTTGATGACCCAAAAATGGACCTGAACAGAGCCTTTATTTCTAACAGTGATCAAAACTCTGAAAATCAAATGCTCTAATATATGTATCGGGTAGTGTGAAACTGTCTCTGTGTGATGTTATCGTGATGTTATGGTGATGTTATGGTATCGCCCACCCGGGTGTTCTTCACTCTCAGCGTACAGAAAACATTTGTTGCAGTCGTTCTCACACTGTTGTACCTGGTTACCTGCTTTGGAGAGATCTTCAAGTGTCTGACAACAGAGGCTTGAGAAACTATAGCATGCTGAATATAAATCATTCTCTAGGGGCTGATCTCGACTGACAGCTCAGACTTGTGTAAGTGTATCCTCCTCTCTCTCTCTCTCTCTCTCTCTCTCTGGAAACCGTTTCTCTCAAAGCCTTGTGCTCTTGTCTCCACCAAACCCCATTGTCAGACAAACAGTTTGTCCTTTGAATAAACCTGTGCAGTGTTTTGTCTGCGGTGCCTGTGGATCTAGGCGGTGGAATTCTGAAGGCAGTGTGGGAACCCGTGTAATTCGTAATTGAAGGCAGATGCTCGCCAAGAGCTACACTGGTGTGTGTAAGTATATACCTGTCAAATATTAATGGAAGTTTAGTGCTTTTTGGCTTCAAATCCAGAAACTCACAGTAGATCTTTCTCAGACACATGTCTTGACATAAATGTCCCGCACGCAGAACGTTTTAAAAGTTTTTTTATGCAAATGAATGTATTTTCTTTCTTTACAGAAACCAAAGCTCGCAAAGGATTGATGCTAAAAGTTGCTGTTTGGCTGTTTAACGCGCTCCACTCTGTTAGTAATGTGATTTCTCTGTGCTGCAGCTGTGTTTATTTTGACATGGAAAGATTATTGTATGATAGATATAATAATAGAAATGATCTAAGCTCAAAAAACATGTTCATTGTAGTTTATGTGGTTTATAGATTCCTGTGTTCTTCTCTTTTTTGCATAGATTAGTGCAGAAACAAGAACCACCCCAAGTTTCTCAAGCTCCACTTTGACACGTGATGGTCGTTTCTTTCCATGAGACAGTGATGAATTTAGAGAAGTGATAAAGTTTATAATGTAAGCAGTATGATGACTTTAGAGGCTAGGTGTTTGTTTCATGCTCTTCCTGCTCTGGAAAAAGAGGGATGCATTGCACTTAGGGATGTACCGATATGGGAATCTGACATTTTTTTTCTGTAAAGATCTGTCGATGCAGCTTCATAAACCTTTGGAAAATGTTGATATTCTGATTAGGTCCACTTGGATTAGCATTATGGAGGAATTTAACATCCATTTGTAGATTTCATTGCGGGAATATTTAGCAATAGCAGATATTTTAGCGCATAATCCAGCATCGCCCAAGTTAGGGGTGTCAAACTCAACCAATGAAATAGCCAAATTAAAAAAATCTTAACAAATCTGTGGACCAGAGGAAAAAAAAAGTTTTTATTTCATTTCTAATTAATGTTGTGCTGTAACCTGAACTTCAGCACTAAAACACAGACACTCGTAGTAGACCTTGAAATATTACACTGACCCTATAATACTCTAAATTTAAGTGTCCCCAAGTGCTCAGTCTTTTAAATGTACCTATTTGCTTGAACTAGACACCCGGGGTCCTTTCTTTGCTGTAAGCTCATTCAGACTTGGGCTCGATTTCTGAGCTGCCAGGCAACTGTCAAGTGTTTATATTGAATGAACTGCAGTTAGTGTGTTTGGTCATATGACTGGTGTGGAATTCTATAGAACTGAGGTTTTAATCGATGTCCCATAGATTTTATTGAGGTAGGAGAGACGGAGCGCACATTACATTGCAGTGCATGCTGGGGACTGTAGTGCAGCGCATTGTGAAACTGGCTCATATTAATAGAAAATTAGCATTTCTTTGCGGGCGTGATAGGACTGTGTTGCGGGCCTGAGCTTGTGTTTGAGATATGGGTCCTAAATGTTCTTTCGTGGTTCAATAAAAATATCGGTCTAATCTAATCTTCAGTCCGATACTGATGCTAAGCAACATCTGACGATGCCTTTACGATTCCAATATTATTATCCAACATTTTGGTCATTTTTCAGTTTTTGACCTAATTTGAAAGTACCTGTTAGCCTTTGCATTGTGTGTAAATTTCATGACGAATGGACCAAAAGAAATGGCCCAAAATGACTTGGGGGGAAAAAAGTCTGGTTGCATTTATTTACATTAAAAGTAAAAGTTTTTTCTTCTCCTGTAAAGTTTTCGTTTTGGAGATACGAGGTTTTGCCGCGATATCTTGCATCAGCACAACTGTTGCCTAAAGTTAAGAAAAAAACTGAAAGTGAAAGTGTGTGTAGAAACGATGGGCACACTGGAGTCAAGTAAATCCAATTACCAATTACGGGCAGACGGTGCTGGAACGGTCATTTTTTTAAGGTCTTCCTGCTTTAAATGGTGCTCTATCGCACTCTGCGGCACGTGTGTGACCGTGTAATGAACCTCAAGTCTGATTTGTATGGAGCTTTATTGCACTAGAGGGAGCTGTTGAGCTTCTACAGAAGCAAGTTGTTCACCTGCATGTACAAACTTGGTGGCTTGTTTCCTGTTCGCGGAAAACGCAGTAGTTGCTGCTTTTGCCTCATCCCGAAGCCTCGCGTACGTCTTCAGATGCCTTGAGACTTACACGCACGGCTTGGCGTAGATGAGAGTTAATGACGTGGTCCGAGTCCAGATCAAGTGAGTGCTTTGGTAATGGGCCCTGACACAGTGCTTAATGAAGAGTAGTCTAACAGAATGAAGTACACCCATAATTAAGTCTGTTACACAGCCTCAATGCCAGGAGCGGCCTATAATCTACTTACCAGCCCTCGGAGATGGTGGAGGGGAGAGATGGAGAGAAAGAGACTGTTTTGGAATGGTGCCAGGTTCTTTGAGCTGGGGGGGGTGGTAGTGGGGTGGTTTAGAAATAGTGGATGGGATGTAGTCTGTTGAAACATGCCATTACTGGAGGCTAGCCACTTCTCCTTTGTGCGGCCATTGCCTTAATGGGCCTCGGACAGGGGGATTGCTCTGTGGTCAAAGTGACCATCCACCATGGCTGAGAGACTGTGTGCAAGAGAGTGAGGCATGAGTCGAAAACGGAACTGACAGATGTGTGTGGGGAGGAGTGGAGAGTGGACGTATACTGCGAGTGCCAGAAAAAGGAGGCATGCTAAGGGACTGCAAGGTCGAGGGCTGTAAAAGTTGAATAGGCTGAGAAGGCAGCGTGCCTTCAACCAGCCTGTGGCCCACTTTTATTTTGATCCAGAACTTTTTCTCTGCATCACAGAATCGTTCATGTTCAGAGCTCATAAAAATGTTCTGCAGTTGAAAACAGCTGGTAAATACTGGAGCCCAAACGGTATTAAAAAGTGTTCGAAATTAAAAATTTAAGGGGCTAAAAATTTGACTAATTAATGTTATCGGCTGATATAATTTTAGAATATTATTTTAGATGTAATAAATAGTATGTAAGCAGTGTTTTACATCCCTATACCATTATAACATGCCAGTTGTGAACTGTTATATATGACCATGGTCAGTTTTTACCAGATAAACTGATAAACTGAACAAACTCAAGCCTTAAATAACACTAATATCGTAGGATTTGAGGGTTGAGCTACACGGTATTCCTTACAGAGCTACTTGGCATTCTTTGCATAGCTACCTAGAACGTTTCTTTTTTTCATCAGGCATTTTTATAAGTCGGTTTTATTTGTACTGCAACAATTTTCTCATGCTAAAGATTATGATTGGATGCCGGTCTATAGCTCTATTTGAATTGGTTTATCGGCGGGACACCTGTAATCGTGTTTTTAGGTCCCCTCTGTGATAAAACTCTCCGGACGTTGAAGTGATCGCAGGACAAGTGAAATGAGTTTCTAGTGGGTTGTATTTTCTACACACCTAAAAGTTGATAATATTCTGCATGTGTGAATATAAAGGCTTTATTCCTTTAACTGCCATTACAATCACCCCTGCAGGATCTCGCATCATACAGTGTATGGAAGACCACGTCTACCACCCTGACCAAGTAAATGATTTAGAGGTTCTGGCGAAGTGTCTATCATTTTAATATGGATGCACACGCTAGGAGACTTAATAGCAGCAGTCAAAAACCGAATGCGAGGCCTGTGGTCTCTCAAGCAGGAAGGAAAACACTGACAGGGCTTATCCAGACAGAATCAAAATCAAAGGGGAAATTGGCCCAGGACCCCAGGACCCCAGGACCCCAGGTGAATTTAATCACGTCCAGCAGGGCTTTATCAATGGGAGATCATTGGGAGAATCCTAATTGAAATAGTTGTGATTATCTGCTTTATCAGGTTGTTAATATCAGCTGATGTTATCGGCCGACTGATATACCAGTCGGGCTCTGGTACACCTTTGAAAAACTTGCTAGTTTTATATTGTTGTATTTCTGATAGTTTATGTCGGCGCTCTTTAATTAAAATTCAAGGTCCGGTTAGAGAAAATATCCTCAAGAAAAGGTCCGGAACATCATAATGTCTAGCTTGCGTCATGATTCAGTGCCATGCACTGTAAACTGAAGTAGCCTAGTAGGCATGTCAACATCTTATACAGTCAACAACTGAATAGTACAATTCAGTCATATTTCAACAGTATTTATTGTCAGTTTTCTCTTTTGGGAGCACAGCGTGTGAAATAACTTCCCTCTGACTCACTTTCTTCTCCGACTGCTGTTTCTCGCCTCGTCCCTCCCCTGTATGTGCCTCACTCACTAGAGTCTCAGTGCTCATCATAATGCACAGATCTGATTGGCTGATATTTACAACACGTGATTGTTCTGTGAGTTTCCTGGAGTCCTAAAGCTACCGTAGAAATGATACGCCGATTAAACTGGGACCACCCCATGGAAATTAAATCATTCTCTGTAGTTTGTTGCTTATAGGTTCAGGTCCGCATAGGACAGTTTAAGTGACCTCTGCTTTACGTGTTAAGTAGTAGTAAAATCATTTTATGTTACACTTGTTCATCTTTTGTGTCGTTATTTGTAAGTAATGTGATATTTGTTATAATTTGGACCTTGTCAATCAACGTTCCATAGAAATGGCCACACATTTGACAGTCTAATGATGTATGAACTTCTCTGCGACTGTTTTACGAACATTTTGTGCGGCATGGAAACAAGTGAGGGTCTGAACCAGTGCCTAATTTACATCAAATTTAAGTGAATGCATATGTTTCTGTAGGGAGCCAATTAAAATCCAGTATTCCGCAACTCATGAGCCCATTGCTGTGCTGGTTGGTGGAGTTTGAGGTGGAGCAGTAAGTGCAGAGCTCCCCCTACAGACCAAACTTTATAGTGTCGAAATTACGACTGGAATGAATAAAAAGTTTTTTGTTTTTTAGAGCCGGTTGAATGTGATTGTGTAGTGTGCAGGTTGTTTTAAATAACAGGCTTAACCGCTGTATTGTTGCAGTGTATGGGAGACTGCCGCACTAGCTGTGTTTTGTATGGTTTATGTTGTGGGCGGAGTTAGTAGTAAAAAACTAAAGCACGGTGTAAAATGTCTTTAAACCGAACATGGAATAGATGCAGCATTTGTTTGTATCAAAGTGCGTGTAAAATAAACACATCCATTTTTGTACTAGATGATGCATAGGTCATGCATTGAAGGTTAGTAGGATTATGGTCATTTTCTGTTCTTGTGCATATTATTGGTATTAATGATGAGACTGGTCAAAGTTTGTGTTAGTTCAATGCAGATTAAGCTTTTATTAAGCTCAAATGTACTTAAACACACTCCTACTAGACGTGAGTTTGATTGTACAGTCATGCCAACGATGGAATTGATGAATAACATAACTGAGCTTATCAGATTTGACCGCACGCTACTGAGGGCCATTGTCTTGTCTTGCATAATGTTTACCTTATCTTTTGTTTACTGAGGAATTGAGCAGAGCTGTGCTGAATCCAAATACCACCAATGTTTTGGCAATGAAAGGGGAGAGAGAGAGAGAGAGAGAGAGAGAGAGAGAGAGAGAGGTGGACTGTGACTGCTGACAGGTTGGACTGTCACAGCAGGCAGTGAATGAATCCCTTCACTCACACAAATACACGCTGGTCTCCACTCAACCTCCCCACAGCAGTGAGGCCCCAGGGAGGTCCTTCTCCCTCCCTCTCTCCCTCCCTCCCTCTCTCTCTCTTTCTCTCTCTCTCTCTCTCGCTTCCTCTTGCAGTCTGCGTGTGTGGTTATGAGCAGTGCGGAGCTGTAGCTGGGAGTCTCCGGCAGGCTGTCTGAAGCCGTAAGCCTTGCCTCTCTTCTCTTCCTCTGTTTGGATTGCTTCTTTCTGGGAAAACCTGTGGAAAACCTTTTGGAAAAGCTCTGCAAATCTCCAAGGCGCCGAGGATGTCCTGGTGGAAGCCGGAGGGAGTTGAGAGGAAGAGGAGACTACGTTTTTTCTCCCGCACTGGTCTATTTTTTCTTTTTTTATCTCGACTCTGGCTCTCTCCAACTGTGGAATACTAGCAGAGGGATTTGAACTAGCTTGGAGAGTTTGGACACCATGAACTCCGGAGTAGCTGTCGGAGCTGGGAGCGATTTCCAGGCGGACGGCGAGGTAAGCCGCGATTCGGCAGAGGAGGTGTGGAGGGGTGTGTTCACCACTGCACTCGTTTCCTCGCAAGGACATGTGGGTCCTTTTGCCCTGTTTCTGTTTCTTTTTCACTCCGTCTCTCTCCATTTAGAAAGCAAATCTAGCGATCTTTAAAAGCCGACCGCTTAAAATGCCTTAGTCATCAAAGGTGCGGCTTAGCTACAGCGACCAGTCCCGGTCCTGGTTTGCCCTTGCACTCAATATTTTGATGTTTTCCCAAACTTGTAGTGCTGCACTCTTAAAAGTTAAGGTGCCAAAAAGGTGTCATTTGGGACGGTGCCATGAAAGAACCGCTTTTAATTTCCCCAAGAACATTTTCATGTGGATGTTTCTTCAAGATACTTAGTTGAAACCTCTCAACCCTAAGGTTCTTCTCAGAGGTTCTTCTGGATGAAGCCATTTGCTCGACGTACTCGACAATGCAAAAGTTTGGGTTTGCTGTACAGAAGCGGAATCGTTGTTTTCAGTTATGTAAAAGCGATGTTGTTGAGTTACATCTATGAAATATGTTTCAAGCGCTTCTAAAAAGCTTAACTGATGATTCCATTATAACCAAAATGAACTGAGCATGAAAATAGTAAGATAAATAAACTGAATGTCGCATATTCAAAAAGTGGTGGCCACATGTTAGTGATCAAATAGATTTTTTTTTTTTGACAAGAAATTTGCGTCGCAAAGTACTTAAAATTACGAATAAACTAGTATCTTACAGTTTCTTGTCTAGATTATAACATTTCAGTCTGCACTGTATAAATTAGTGAATAGCAGTTATTACTTAGTGATTCCATACATTAGAACATTCATCTGTCGAACAAAATAACTAACAAAATAGTCAAAATGGATCAACTTCTTCGTTCAGGCAAAACGCCGGTTTGTCTCATTATACCAATGTATTGGTTCCTAATGCTGATCCTGGAGGGTCCTGTCCAGCGTATTTGGTTGTTTTTCATGCCCAAACTCCCCCAACTGTTCATATCATTAACAAGTTAAAGAAAGAAAGCATTAAACTGTGCAGGACGTGGCTGCTCCAGGACCAGGTCAGTTAGAGGTCAGTTAGCACCAAAAGACATGCCCATAAAGACCAAGCTCTGGCTTTTACTACTCGTTCTTACTCGTTTGCTTTCTTTTACTCCTGTATGCACTCCGTCCTTCTCCTTCTGTGATAAAAGTAACGTGTTAAGTTGATTCGATTTAAACGTGTACATAATTTCCTTGTGAAAAATGGAAAGTGCGTAAACGCAGTTATGCCGAAAGAAAACTAAAAGACATGTCAATGTAATACGCTTTATGTGGGAAATGTCCACCTTTAAATTCAGGGTTGAGAGCAGACTTCAGCATATAAAATGGCAAAGACCGTGTAAAACAAAGGGAAATGGCCAAATGCATGGTTATTCGCTGGGCTTTTGTCTGTTGAGCTACGTTCTGTCACCCGTTTAGCCCGAGTTGAGCGGAAAGAAAGACAAACAGATGTAACAGCCTGGATAAATGGTTCACCCGATTCCTGTACGACATGAACAGCTGTTACCAACAAGTATTTGAAGCCTGTTAAATGCTGTTTGGGGGAGCTCCACATCGTCAAGATACAAGGTTTTGTCCTGATATCGCGCAGATATGTTAAATCAGCGTGATTTCAAAAATAAGAACTGAAAGACAAACCTGTGTTCGTGGAGTTTCTTCACATGGAAATCATGGAAATTCAATGTGTTACTTTGATCTTTGCACCTTTCTTCTACTTCTCTGTCCCTCTTCACTCGTTCTTGGTTTAACTTTGGACAGATAGGTTTAAATGTCGACCAGCTCTTGTTGCAGCACCGATGAAGCTTAACACAGCAAGCACAAGCGCTCTGGTCTGGTCCAGCCCCCCTCTAGCTCCAGGCTTTCCACACATGAAACCAGTTAAAGGTCCATTCACAGCAGCCATATGTTGTAAAGGCCCAAGAAGGCGAGGACTTTGAAGAGCTTTATTGAATCAGCGTCGCGGGCGACAAAAGACTCGGTTTGTTTTGTTTTATGTACTTGCACTGCTTGTGTATGACTCAGTACTCAATTATAGAAGGCGTGTTTGGTGTTATTCCTTCAGGAAGCCTATGCTGTGGTGTTAGGCTGGTTTGTAACGTTTAAATCATTGGGGCAGACTCGGTGTCTGGAGAGGAAATCCTAAGGAGGATTATTTTCGATTTGGTGCACGTCATTAAGATGTAATGTTTTAATTGGCAGAGCAGGCGATTATCCACGCCTCCTGTTTGTTAGTGCTCAGAGCAGCTGGCACAGGCGAAGAAATGGTGGTGTAATGGTTTTGGCGGTTGTGCAAGCTTGTGTTTTCTGGGTGTTTACTCTCATTAGAGAACGCTTGTTTGCTGTTTATCCAGCGACAATTTGACAGCTTGTCCAGAGGCAGTGATGAGAGATCCGCTCCTTTCCCCAAACACACATGAGGCTTTAATAAATGGGGAACAAATCTGATTCCAGACCAGTAACGGAATAGCCTCGTGAAGTTTGTACAGGGCTTTTGTTTTTATATTGCTGTCCTTCAGCCCTGATCTAGGGTCAGTTCATATACTCACATCATGTGAAAGCAAGAATAAATAGCATTTTCAGAGGTATGACGTGATGAATTGTGCTGGATATGTCTACACACATGAACTAGCAAAGGGAAAAAGAGTAACTTTAGGTTTGAGGTTCACTTCTTCTCCAAGTTATTCTGAATCATTTTTGACCAAAATCTTACATTTGCTAAGGATTATACATCCTGGCCTGATGTCCTGTCCTTAATGCTAGCATGGCTGATTGATTAGTGTACTTAAAAGGTCTTCAACTCTGGGCCTTGATTCAAGTTTCCAGTCCTGGATTTTGTAAATCTCTGTGAACACCTAGTGGACATTTCTTGAGATTAAGTCTAATCCTGGACTAAATTTCAGTGCCAGTTGAGAATTAACATTGGAAGCAATTTTTAGTCTAGTTTAGGATAGACCTGTGATGATGGTTAACCAGTGATGGTAAAAACTACTCTTTTTAAAAAAAAACATTAAATCAACGTTTATTGATATACTTCATGTAAACCACAGCAAGACACTGGCATTCCCACATATAAACATTACTGGGTGGTCTGCGACAGTACGATTCAATTTATTACCTGTACTTTCTGTATTTAGTGAGCAAAAAGTGGCATATCAGTGTTGATGGATGTCAGTATTGTGCTCATATCTGCAGAAAATACTGAGCTGGACACGGAGGGAAAAAAAAGGAATGAATCCCATGTAACAAATCTGTCCTGAAATAGGTTTGATGTTGTTAGCTGTGTTCTTCTTCCCTTGTGGTTGTAGATCATTTGAGTAGATTCAACATGAAATCCGACTTTTAGATGCTCATCTTCAAGAAAACTTCAATTGAAATAACTTTTTATAAAACTTGAAAGTTGTTTTACAGAGAAGACGTCTTATTAATATCAACCGATACTCAAGATTTCAGTATTAGTATCTGTATCTGTATCTGAGAAGATGAATTATCGTGCCACGTCTGTTTTGTACTGTACTGCCTTCTTGTCTGCTGCTGTTTCATGTTAAATGTTGCGCTGTAGATCTGCTGAACTGGCTGAGATGAGAAGGCGTGACAGTTCAACTCAATGTGAGTATATTTCATTTATAAGCCACTAGTTTTACTTTTGTAAAGCTATTTTGTGACCAGTTAAGAAATTTGGACTTGGCACCACTCCCTAGACTTCTGGAGGACGTTTGTTCCCTCCATTGTGTGTTTAAACAACAGACGAGGCAGTAAATGTAGACTGAACGCCAGTGCTGAGAGTGGGAATGTGGGGGGGATTGGGCAGAAAATGCATGAAAGTGCTGACGCTTCTTTCTAAGCCAGCAGCTTTGGTCTACTGGCGTTCAGGGAAATCCACAGGCCCCCGGGTGAAAAAGCACTTTGTCTCGTCCACTGACCCTGGAGATCCTCATCTAACCTCTCTCGTCCCTGTGAGATGGAGAAGGTGAGAGAGAGAGCGAGAGAGAAAAAGCTCAAACTGGGAAATACATTTTCTTTCACCTGTGTGCCAAGACCTCAGGCAGCTGTCAAACTCTAACTCTATCTGTCTCCATCTCAAATCGTGTCCCTATCTCCATCTCTCCATTAAGTACTCCACTCCCCGGCGCTTCAGGGTCCTGCTGTCCTCGGATTTATCATCCAGCCGAGCTCCACTCCTCTGGAAGATTGACCGACGGTCACCCGACGTAAACCCGCGGCAGCCAGCAGCTCATAAAGCTCTCCTTGCGTGATCGATGCCGACCAGGATTGAAGAGTGGATGAAGAGGCTGAATTTGACCACAGCCATGGCTCAGCACTTTGATTTATGACTCTCCTGATGGGAAGACAAACTCGCCGGAGAGGAAAGCAGACCGTGCCGGAGTCGCAACGACAATTTACAGGCCCGGCCGGAACAAAGGCGCAGTGTTGATGCAAGAAACGCTTCTTTATTCCCTCCCTATTTACGAGGGGCTTTATTTAACCGAGGAGGTCCACTAAGACCTCTCCTGAGTGCGTCGTTTTTGTGAGCTTTGTTTTTACTCCTCCAATGGGATAGGAAAGCGCTGGTTTGGCTGACGAAGATTTGTAGCGCCCTGTCAGTGAGCTAAACGCAGCAATTTGCTGGCCGTTTCTCAAGTACCTAGTGAGTAAAATCAATTGATAGCGATTATTCTAAAGTGATAGATTGGCAAATTTTCCGTTCTGCCAATGTTGTTGATCAAGATATATTTTAAGAAGCAAAGAAGTTTGCTTCTTTTGTTTTGCACTAGAGCTGCAAGGCTAATGTCACACACTTGCCCTTAATGTTGAGTTGTAAAGTCATTTTTCTGACACTGTATGAAATACTGTTATCTATAAAAACCGACAAAATTGCAGGCCAAATTCAGGCTTCAAGGCTGCTACTACTGTTTTTAGGTTTGCAGTACACTTTTGTCCATTTTTGTAGATAAAATTGTGATGTGAAAAGGCAAACTTTGGGTACGAAACATGGCTGAGTGACTTCTTTTGGGGTGAGGAGGAATTTGTGTAAATTAGATGTTTTGTTTTTTTTTTTCAAAGAAAGAAAATTGCTATAAAGGACTATTTTCAAACATGCACACTTTTCCACCCCAGATGTAGTTGATCAGATCTGATCATCTGGACATCTGGACATGTTTGTTCTCCAGCTTTTCCTTTTTTTGGTTTAGTGCTGGAACTACAAGTCTAACACACACTAGACTTTAATAGTCACTCTAATGTTTTCTGTAATCTCTCAAACAACATCCAGCACTTTGTTAAGGTTGCACAGACTTGCCTCTGTGATTTGAGCAAGTAGACTTGGGCCCAATCCTATTTCCACTTTGCCCTTAGCCCTCCGTTTTGCGCATTCACGCCTAGGGACAGGGTGTCCCAATTTTTGTTGAGATAAAGGGGTAGGATGAAGTATGAGGGCTACATGGTCCTCCAAATGGAGGTTTTTCAGAGGCAATAAAAGTGTTATGAGGGGGAAAAAAGAAAAGCCGGCAAGATGGCTGCGCGAGCGAGCAAAGAAATGAGAATTTTCTCTATTAAAAAATTATGATAACCACTGAATTATCTTAGTTTAATGTCATTTCAGTGTAAAATGGTCGTTTTTCTTCATAACAAGCATAAAAAATCGCTACTGGCATGCTAATGTTTCGATAGCTAGCTAGCTAACCTTCCTGTTCCACCATAAATGGTCCGGCAGTGTCGACGCCTGAAGCACCAGAATGTAGCTGCTGCACCATTTTTAAGGAGGAATTGGAAAATTTGAACAAGAAGTTGGTGAATAGCTTCAGCTTCGTATCACCGTAGAATTAGCGGTGGGTGGTAATAAATAATTGTCTTACGTAGCGCGTAGCATCCGTCTGCCAGTGCGACATGAGTGTGTGTGAAGTGGAGCTTGTGTATATAATGGCTGCACACAGCATTCAGCTACACGGTGAAGTTTTGTCCATTTTAACAGCTCAGAATAAGTGATACTGTCTTCTAAACCTCGTGGAAAAATGTGTGCAATGCTACTAGAGAGCTGGATGTGTGTTGAGAGAATGTTAGAGGCTTATTGGTTTCTTGTGTTTGTCAACATTATAAGCCTCCAGAAGTAAACTAAAGAGGCAAAATTTGAACAGGACTTGTTTACCAGATTTGCATAAGTTGTGTGAATTGGTTTAGTTGATAAATCATTGGTTTAAGGTGGCTCTAATGTAGATGCAGTGGAAGACACTCAGCTGACGGAAAGCTGGATGGAACCATCTAAAGTTCAGAGCACGTCCATTTTCAACAGTTCCTTTCCTTCCGATTTTGAAACATGATTCATGTCTCGATTATGAGACACAGAACCTGATTCATGATGAAGGCCCATCTTAATTATCCCATTCCATCATAGTTTATCGCTGCTCTGAGGGCCCAGAGCTAGTTCCCCGACTCCATCGTATTAATCTTTCATCATTACTCCCAATGACTGACTCATTTTGGGTGGTTAAGGATTGTCAGAGTTGTTGAAAGTCAAAGAATGGCGTATAAACACCCTCATATCCAGACTCCTCCTCATGCTTCATGATGATAAACAGGGCTTTTAGGAAGCACAGTCGAAGTGCTCTGTCATGCTGTTATCATACGTGCAAACTCCTTGCTTTTTGGCGGAATTTGTTTTTTTTAAATGATGGCCATTTATGCCAGTCATGTAGATTTGAAGAGGTTTTAAGTTTAGGAAGGGTGGGGTGGGGGGTCTCCTGCCAGCAGAGCGTTCTTAGACTCTCCTCTCCCCCCAAACACAGCGCAGCAGCAGCTCACAGTCATTGTTTAGCCAACACATAAATATAGTACTTGATTTTTAAGAGCCAATTAGAACTAAGATGTCATTACGTTGCCACTGTCACGTATCTTGAGCAGTTGTCAAAAAGGTGTGTAGATGATCATTGTTAGTGGCCAAGACAGCCCACTTTCATTTAGTTGAAATTGATGTAGACCGTGTTTATTTCTGTGGACTGTAACTGCTGTAATAGCTAAATGACCACCTCTATCACAAGTGGCAATCATAGGGGTCCAAGCACTATGGACCTTTTTGAATTAATAAACACAAATGATGGCTTTTTAGAATGACGTCTATTTGTAACAGATGTGGAGTCTCATAAGGAGATTTGGTACACACTGACCTTTTGATCTGGGTATAGTAAGCAACAGATTTTTAACAGTTAAAGTTATAAAACAGCACAGTTTGGGCATAACAAGTATTTGCTTATTTGTTGATCTAAATATTTCCTCAGCAGTTGTATGTGCAACAGAATATTTATTGCTCATGAGATTTCAAGACTGTCTCATGTCCTGAGCTGACCAAGAGCTATGAAACCTCAAAATGATCAGAGTGGGAATTCACTGTTTGTCATAATGATGAAATATTCATCTGTTTCTACCCAATGACTGTTCAATTTAGGTGCACATACATGTGGTTTCAGTATTCCAGAGCAAAGCCATTCTGTCTACATTATTATAATTACTATGCTGCTCGTGGGGAAAAATGATTCTCAGTCAGCAGTCTGACTCTGGACTGGTGTGAGTGGGCACCGTGCAGAAAGTGCTGAATATTTCAGCATGATGACGAACACACAGCTTCTAGAATCAGCAGAGTGGAGCTGAAGGGTACAGCAGGAGTGTAACCCTCTGGGATATTCTTCTAGCAGTGCTGGCTATGATAGCTGGGTTGTGTAGCTGAATGGCCCCAATCAGAGGCTTATTGTGGAGAAGTGGTGTTGAGAGGACAACATTGTTCGGCAGAGAAGAATTGTTGATGGCTGATAACAAACAGTTTGTGAATGTTAATGTGAATCAACCAGTGGTGGACAGTAACTAAGTAAGTGTTATTTGATGCTGTACTTTAGTAGTTTTTTTTTCATGTATCTGTAATTTACTGCAGTTTTTCGATTTTGGGCGACTTTTTACTTTTTTACTTTTTACTTTTCATTCCACTGCATTTCAAAATCAAGTGTCTTACTTTTCACTCCACTACATTTTGTGAAATCTGTAGTTTCTTTTGGTTTATTTGTGTATAAAAACGTAACATGTCAAAATTAAAAGCGCAAAGCCAGAGCACCAATCAGGGCACAGCGGTCACTTTGTTTTGAGCTTGTTTTGACCTTGTTTTGACCTGTTGGACATACCGACCCAGTGCAGCACACGGTTCAATGTCAATGCAACAGCGTAAACTTTTTGAAGAGTCTATTCAACATAAATGATGAACTAACCTAACTTTGTGTAAATAGAGCTCAATATAGAAATATGTCCACATATGCAGTCGTGACTGACGCGGCTTTTTACTGAATTTATAAAAACAACATTTCATTTTATAGTAAATTAGTTTGGGCTGGTTTATGTTTATGAACAGAGGCCTACAGATCAATATAGTAAAGGAGCTCATTTGTGATCCTGTTTTTTTTTTATTATTTTTATTGTTTATTAAACTTAAACTTGTAGCTAAGTTGTAAATAAATCTTAAATTGAAACTTTGCTTTTTTTATAAAAAGTGATTTCAGTTTCCATCAGTTCGGTTCTCCCTGATGGAAACTTTTTGCCTTCAATATTTTCCTTATGATCATTTTAATAGACATCAGCGTCACTAATTAATGACGTTCTATTAAAAGATTTTTTCCAAGAGAGACACTGGAGGATTTTCACCTCAAATGAGTTCATGAAGCAAGAATCTTGTTACAAAAATGATAACAGGACATCAGAGCCATAATTAATCTTTTACTACTTCTACTTACGATACTTAAGTATATTTGAAGGCAAATACTCTAAAGGGTCTCTGAGCTAGCTAAGCTTTTTCAGCTGATAATAGTGGGTTTTGGGACAGGGAAGTGAAACTTGACATTAAAATATATTATTACAAAATAACAAAATATATTATTTTTACTGCACAAAGAAAAACAAACTCAGAAGATGTGTAATAGCAGCAAAAGTTATTACACTTTGATTAAAGGTACAGATAAATTCCAGAACTGTGTCTTTTGAATGAATCATGATTAAGCCGATACAAAATGCTAAATTCTAGAGAAGCTAGTGGTGATGATGACCGAAGAGTTTAATGCTTCTTAAAGATTCTTGAAAAAAAGTTAATACACAAAACAAATTTAATGCCTGATATTAGACATTATTTTACAATAGTTTTGGGATAAAATTTTGTCCCTAAATTTATTTGTAGTTATTTTTTATTATGTGTGTATGTGAGCGCATTGGAAAGCCCTGTGGTTGGGGGACTGGGTGGTCCATTTTGCTACTTGTTTTTTTTTTTTGCCTACTCTATTTGATATTATAATTTTGGAGGTTTATCTTAAAAATAACCACTGTAAAGAAATCTGAATTTGTAAGTTTCTCTATGAAGAATTTTTTAAAAATCTTCAGAATTCTGAGGTAGTAGGTCTGGTGACATGAGCTAACAAGTTAGACCAGGTCAGTTTTAATCACATGTTGACTTTAAATAGCCTGACAATAAAGACTTGAAATATTTTCAACAGTAATTGAAGAATTAGAAATAGTAATAAAAAATTATGCTGACGTGCACCTACAGTGGTCATTGCTGATGTTCAAACCGTGCAACAGTATAAACAACAAAATAAATTAGTATAATTTATCTAATGGCACAACATGCAATTGGAAAAATTACTTTATGACCTTCAACAGGCTGTTTTTGTTACTCTGCCTTTAAGACTGATAGATGTAAATGACCTTTCTTCTTATTGGCTGCCCTGGATTGAGCCTCATTTGGAAAGCATATGAGGTTGTATCGCTCCTTATAGCTTCAGCATGAGTGGGCGGGGCTAAACTGCTATAGGCTGAATAACTGGGTTTATGTGAATGTGTTGGTTTTTGTCACATCATGAAAGCAAAGAATTCCAAACAAGCTTAAGTTTCCATGTATGGGCTGAATGGACCGGGAAGTGAATGATGCATTTTAAGAATTTTACAATAAACATTCCACAATAAACTCTTTTATTTTGATATTTTGTTTTCCATGATTTGGGCTCTTTAATGCAGGTGCATGGTTAGTGGGTGGAGAGAGTTCTCCAGTGTACCTTCTTTTTTTTTTTACACAATTTTCTCCCCAATTTAGTCGTTTCCAATTCCACCCGCTAGTTAGGACTCCCCCAATCACATGATGCTATCAGTGCTAGGAGAGTGAAGGTAAACACAGGCTTCCTCTGAGACCTGTGAAATCAACCACTGCTTCTTTTCGAGCTGCCGCTCAGAGGAAAGTGCCAACCGCCAGATCTGTTTCGTCAGCTAACGGACGCCTGCGCCCGCTAGAATCGTATTGAGTGATGGGGGGGAGAAGGGGGGCCATCCTACCCACCCAGAGAGAGCGAGGCCAATTATGCTCTCCCGACTACGGACGGCTGTAGCATCACCAGGGATCGAACTCGCGATCTCCTGATGATGAGGCCAACGCTTAGACGGTTGCGCCACTCGGGAGCCTCCAGTGTACTTTCATTGCTTTAGTTTGCTGTTCTGAAGACGAGAGACCTGCTTTGTTTAACTTCACTGTTTTGTGTTAGTACAGTGTTAGTACAGTGTTAGTACAGTGCTGGGTTTGTATGTGTGAATAAGGAAAAATCTTCTTGTTACACACTGAAGTTTTTGATTGACCAGAGGGTCAGCAGCACATGAGAAGGGGAGAGCTAGTTGAAACGGTCAGGTCCACTCTGTAGAAACAGGGCTTCAGCCGCTGACCGTCCTGATCACCTCTCCCCATGTGAAGGTGCATGTGAAACTTGGGCCCGATCTCATTTCTTCTTTTTACCCCTACCCCTTGTTTTCAAGTGTCCCCCTAACCCCTTGGAATGGAGTTACAAAGGGTAGTGATTGAAATCTTACCCTACGAAATGGGACAACAATCATTAAGACCTACTAGCGGTGCTCTGTAGGCGACCTGGCCCGTCTTCAGTGATAGCGGAGGAGGGTGAAGTTGAGCTCCTCACTGCTGGGCTTTAGTTACATTTAGGGCATCATGTGCTTTCAAAGAGGGGGCACAATTATTTATTATCGCACACCGCTAATTCTTTGGTCATGTGAAACTGAAATCAGATATTCTTGATCAGTTTTTCCGTTCCACCTTAAATGGAGCAGCAGTTACATTCTGGTGCTTCAGGCATCAGTACTGCTGATTTTTTTTTTTTATGCTTTTATGAAGAAAATGATCATGATACATTGAAATGACATTAAAGTAAGATAATACAGTGGTTATTGTAATTTTTAACAGAGAAAATTCTCATATTTGTGGGTTTATTTGGTGGCTCGTGCAGCAAATCATGCTGGTTTTTCTGGTGTTTTTTTTTTTGTTTTTTTTTGTTTTTTCTTAAATTAGAACACCCTACCCCTAGAAGTGAACATGCAAAACAGAGGGTTAAGGGCAAAGTGGAAGGGGTGAGGGATAAAATGGGATTGGGTCTGAGACTACATTCACACAGTAGGTAAAAGTAGCCCAAATCTGATTTTCTCACCAAATCCAATTTTTGTGTTTGGCTGTTCACATTTTATACACACACACACACACACACACACACACACATACATATATATATATATATATATATATATATATATATATATATATATATATATATATATATGTGACCTGTATGTGTCATCAGTCTGAACAGATCAGCTCCCAAACTGACCAACATGCGCAAAATAACAATGTTTCACGTTGTTTACATGGAGCTCCTGTCCAGAGTTAAACGATCCTGACTATGAACACTTTTTATAAAAAACGCCATGTTATTTGGCCACGGTCACTTCTTTGATCCGAGTCCTTAAACTTTGATTTTAGACTTTTACCTGTTCCTTGACGCTGCACAAAAATATCAGCCTAAATGTTTGAGTCTAAATGAGTCTCAGCAGTGCGAAATGATGACTGTTGTCCAGGTGGACTGACGTAAACGTCGCATATGTGTAAAGACGCTCTGCTGTGTTCATCAATCTGCCTGTACTTGGGAGATCTGAGTTCAGTTCATGTTCTGTGCTGCTCTCCGAGCCTCTAAGCTTCGCTCACTGCGATCCATAAATATTTATATTTAGTCTCTAATCCTAAAGAAACGTATCACATGGAAATGGAAATGTGCTTCTGTTGAAGCGGAACTCAATTAGTTTTATCTGCATCAGGGCATTCGGTCCAGTGAATCTAATCTCCCCCAAAAACGCCTGTTGTAAGCGCTATACAAGTAAACCTTGACTTGACTGGACTTCTTCAGCAGCCTACAGTCATAGCAACACGTTGTGTGCGGGCAGCTGAGCTCCAGGAAAACACTAGGAAAACGCGTTAACGGCATCTAAAATTTAGTGGCATTTTTAATGAAGTCTTGAAGTGTTCCACGTGTCTTTCTAGAGGAAAGCATTGGGATTCTTAGAACAGCCTTGCAGAATTTATTGGTCAGTTAAGTTTTCTTTTTCATGAATTCATTCATTCCTCCATTTCTTTGAGAAGTTAATTTGATTTATTACGGAATCATCAGAACAATTCACTCTTTTAGTCTATAGCAGTGGTTCTAGTTTACCAGTTAGGTAACAGTTTGTATTAAATGCTTTGTCTGAAATCAGAAATGTATCATTAGGTCTGTAAGCGACTCCAAACTGGTAATTAGAATTAGCATCACTGATCCTGTAACTGAAATCATATTTCCCAGATTAGCCTTAAGAAAGCCTCTCTCTCTCAGACACGCTCCCGTTGTAATTAAATCTGAGCTAAAAGTGAGTAAGTGCGTCCGTCTTTAGGAGCTCTATCTGGCTTGTGCGTGTAGGAGCTGAGTGTGCGGAGCTGCGTGAGTCCATGAGGCTGTGCAAGTGTGCAGAGAGATAATTCACCTTTCACAGCCCATTAGGCAGGAAAACGAATGCCAGTGCGGCCCACAGGCCTCCACAGCTGCCTCTCCCTCCCTCTCTCTCCCTCTCCCTCTCTGTCTCTCTCTCTCTCTCTCTCTCGCCCTCTCTCTCTCTTACTCGCTCCCCCTCCAGTCAAAACAAACACACTATTTTCACCACTCTATCGCTCAAGCCATAAAAACTAATGCACATTAACTCCAGGGATAAAATGGGTTTCATTTTCTTTCAGTGGGAGTCAGAATGAACTGATGGAGCGACTGAAGCATCTACCTGGAGCCCCGTGGCTGAATCTGAGGCTGAGGGTCACGTTTGGATCACCTGGTGATCACCAGCCCGATCAAGTGGTGCATTGAAATGTTTTATTTGTGAACGGCGTGGCTTTTTTATGCAGCCTAGGTTTCTCCAGCTTCAGTCATGGAAGACCTCAGCATGGCAGGGTTTTTGAGTTTTTCTAGCTTGTTCTTGTAAATATGTTGAAAATTTCATAAAAATCACAGGGCTCTATCTTGCTAGGTTGAGCTGAGCTGGGTCTTTCACTTATTAGGACTTCAAGAACTGGACTGAAGGTCTAAAGTGTCAGTTTAACCACATAATATATAAGAATATAATAGAAAGGACCAGTTTCTAATCAACTAGTTTCTAATCTAGTTGTGGTTGGATTTTCAGTGGGTGGGACTGATTTTGAGTGGAAAAAGCGTCACTTTGGACCTTCTAAGAGTCATAGACACATCTCTGAATGTGAATACGGGCCTAAACAGTGAGTTTCAGTCACGTGTCGGCAACAGCTCTATGAAACTGCAACATACAATGTAGAACATATGTTGACCCTTGTGTGGTGTTCGTCTCTGTGAGACCCGTTTTCAGTGTTTATCAAAAGAAAAATGATGCGATTTATTAATATTTCAGCCTCATTTTCTGTGCCTTCACTTCACTCCCCACACATTTATATTACATGCGTGTTGGGCTGAACCCGTGGAGAATAAATGTGTGGAGGTGCTGTGTCCTTCATTCTGTTCTCCTCCTACAAGACTTGCTGTTAGTGTGTGTGTGTGTGTGTCTATGTCTGTGTGTTTGTATATGTGTGTATGAGGGTGGACAACATGGACAGGCTGCTGACTGGCTACAGCTGCTAAAGGAGAACCCTACACTGGACACTTGTGATGGTGTAAACATCTGGCATTGTTACATAAATTGTTATGCCTGTATCGAGTTAAAAAACAATCATGCAGTGGGTCGGCCAGACCACTGAGTAACAAACACTTCAGCACCACACAAGGGTTAATATATGTTAAAAGCTCCAGAATGCTATAAGTGTAGGTACTTAATCTAGTGCAGCCAAAATTGTTCACGTTCACCAGTGTTGGCACAAACATACTACTAGCATCCTATAGGGGTGCTAGCAATGTAAGCATTAATATAGAGGATTATTGTTGTTGAACCTTCACACCAAATACCAAAGGCTTTTCTCTGGTATCTTGTGAGGAAGGTGGAAGGTTTGTGAGGATGATCAGTTTTATCATTTATCTTTTGAGCACTGCAACTACAAGGTGCAGACACTGGGCAGAAACAGACTGACCTAACAAACAGGCACTGTGTTTACACCATCACTCCCCAGCCTTTGAGATATGGTCCTACTCATATTTTCTTTAAACTTTACATTCGTGTAGCCAGCTTTTTCTGTGTTGTATACATTTTGTGCTCTGATATGAGTGACATGCAACCATAACAAGGGAGCTCTGATTGGTCAGGCTGATTTTTATCGCATCCATAACACAGAAAATCAAGCTGTCTGCAGCGTCATACGCTCTTAGTTTCAGACCCTTTGAGAAAGATGCTTTAATATGCTATGATATTTGTCTGATTTTAGTCTGGCGTGAATAAGTGTACCTATAACACTGGTCAGATGTTAGTACAGTACTAGTAAATATGGCAGCATTCATGATACAATATCTATCATATTTTCATATGGTATTGATAATCACACCTATATTCATGCTACGACATCTGTCACATTACAGTACAGTGATATAATGAATCCAGGATGCTGCACCATGGCTGCGGGTGCTGAAAGTGCTGAGATAGTTTAATGTGTGGAACAGGACACAGCAGATCACCAGCCCTTTATCTCTCTAATTCCTTCTACTTTTCCCTCACTTAAACGTATTTTAACACACTTTATTTAGCACAAATCAGTTAATAATAACACCCCCCCCACCCCCCGCCCACAGGGCTTGATAACAATATAATCCAATTTAAAGACATTATAGAAAAGTCAGCTGGCTGTTTTGCATGGTTAGGCTGAACATGCCCTTGAAAGGCAATGAGAACTGGTTCGAGTGGGCAATGAGCTCACGCATGCTTGCCTGTTAACTCCACACTCTGATGATATTAACCAACTCAGCAGTGTCCTTTTTATCTGCTCCAGCAGGTCCACCGATTTTAGAACCAGCAGCTTGTGCTGAAATTCTGCCCTTAGAGCAGTAAAGCCACACCATTTAGAGATTTCCCTGCACCAACGCACCTGACTCAGCTAATGAAGGCCTAATGCTGAATCTGCTAACAAAGGCCTGAGGTTTAATCAGGTAAACCGACTGAAAGCTGAAAAAAGTGGTATTGCCCCCTACACCCCCCCCCCCCCCCCATATTTGAACCCTATATTACTTAATGTGTTGTCAAAAATTCAGCTTTTGTCTTCTTTAACCTGAAATCTGCCTCCAGAGTAGTAAATGTGTACCACAGTGTTTGTAGCGTGAATGTTAGTATATTTATAAACAGTGTATCCAAATCTGGCAGATACTGTGTGTGTAATATATGTGTATATGTTTATCAGCACTATGAAAATTTGACAAATAACGTATTATTAATATATATGTGCATTTATCCAAGTTTGACATATAATAATAATAATAATAATAATAATAATAATAATAATAATCTTTATTTGTATAGCACCTTTCATACATACATGCAACTCAAAGTGCTTTACAGAATAAATAAAAAGAAAACAAAGATAAGCAAAACACATTAAAAGAAATAAAGATAGAAGGAAACAAAATAAAATAATGAAATAAACTGAAAAAGATAATGAAAAAGATAGAACAGACAAAAGTTTCTTAACTAAAAGCAGATCTAAACAGGAAGGTTTTAAGATTACTCTTGAAGCTGTACAGGGATGTAATGCCTCTTAGCTCCTCAGGAAGAGAGTTCCAAAGCTTTGGGCCGTAGTGGCTAAAAGCACCCTCGCCAATCTTTAACCGGGTTTTAGGAATCACCAGTAGATTACTGTTTGAAGACCTGAGAGACCTGACAGGAACATATCTCACCATCATTTCACTGAGGTAAAGAGGAGCAAGACCATGAAGACATTTAAAAACCATCACCAGAACCTTAAAATCTATTCTAAAACTGACAGGTAACCAGTGCAGTGAGTGGAGTGCAGGTGTAATATGATCTCTCTTTCTTCTGCGGGTCAAGACCCTTGCAGCAGCATTCTGAACTCGCTGTATATATATAGTAGCATTAACTCACATGTGCTTATCAATACTATCAAAATTTGACAGCTACTGTATCAGTATGTATTCAACACTTACAACTGGACAAATACTTTAGCATGAAAATAGGCTTATTTGTCGATACTATATTAAAATATGATAGATATTGTAACAAGAATATTAATGTATTTATCAATACTGTATTAAATTTGTATAGATATTGTAGGATGAATATAGGTATATTCGTAAAAAGTGTTAAAATATGACCCATCATAACAAGATTATGGGTGTATTTCCCGTACTGTATTAAAATTGAACAGGTATTGTATATTGAATAAAGGCATATTAAGTGATATCGAATCATATACAGTCTAACAGATATTTTAACAAGAATAAAAACATTGATCAGTACTGTACTAAATTTTGAAAGATAACCTAGCATGAATATAGGCATATTTATCAACTCCATTAAAATGAGAAAGATAATGTAGCATAAATACATGCATGTTCATCATTGTATTTCAGTCTGACACGAGTCCCAGCACCAGAATAGAATGTAAACTGGGAAATTCGAACAAGAAGCTGGTGAATAGCTTCAGCTTCATATCCCGAAAGAATTAGGGGTGGGTGATAATAAATAATTGTCCTTCCTTTGAAAGCACATGATTCCCTAAATGTAACTAAAGCCCAGCAGTGAGGAGCTGAACTTGTCCCTTCTCTGCTATCACTGAAGTCGGGCCAGGTCGCTTACAGAGCACCACTATCAGCCTGATAATGAAGTGATGTGTTTTTTTTGTTTTGTTTTGTTGTTGTTTTTTTTTTTTTAATAAATTTGAGGTTTGTCCCATAGGACGGCACGGCACAGCGAAGAGGGCCTGGGTTTGATTCCCCAGTCGGGTGACCGGGGTCCTCTCTGTGTGGAGTTTGCACGTTCTCCCCATGTCTGCGTGGGTTTCCTCTGGGTTCTCCAGTTTCCTCCCACAGTCCAAAGACATGCAGTCAGGCCAATTGGACGTGCTAAATTGCCCCTGGGTGTGAGTGACTGGTGACTGTGTCTGTCTGTCAGCCCTGCGATGGATTGGCGACCTGTCCAGGGTGTATTCTGCCTTTCGCCCGATGACCGCTGGGATAGGCTCCAGCACTCCCTGCAACCCTGAGGGAGAAGCGGCTTAGAAAATGGATGGATGGATGGTTTATCCCATTTCGCAGGGCAAGATTTCAACCACTACCCCTTGGAACTGAGATACAAGTTAGGGTGACACTCGAAAACAAGGGGTAGGGGTAGTAAGCAGAAATGGCATTGGGCCTTTGTCATAATCAAAATGCATGACACCCGCTAACCTAATACCATCCTCCTGGGCCAAAATCCAACGCCTTCATCAGTAAAAGTGAAGAACATAAAGCGTCTTTGAACAGGGCAGACGGCAAATTTCAGCTCCATTAATTCCCATCCTCTCTTTGATGTCTGTGATGGCTAGATTGCTTTCTAAGCCGTGGGCTGCTCTTTGTGGAACACGCCCTCAAATCCCTAGACCACCCCTATTAACTTCTCTTCTGAAGGGGAAACTTTGTTTACTGCTGACAGGGCTGTTTATCCTGTTTACAGATAAAGCAGCCTGAGTGTGGATCATCTTCTTGTGGATGGAGGATGACGCATATCTTGTATTTTAGCTATTGGTAGTTTTAAAGCGATAAGGACTGACCTTGAGCGCTTTATCCCTTTATCCCAAATGTAGTGGATTCTTGGTTTCTACCAGGTCCTGCACATTCGTTCCATTTTCTCTGTAGGTTTTTGGAATTCCGGTTTTGGAAACTTTGGAAACGTGTCTTCAGAAATATCCTCTGGAAAATGTACAACTTAAAGGCCATTTTGACTGGAAATTAAATCAATGAATGGTAGTCTTTGACTTTCGCCCAGTGCTGTGTATCTCAGGGTGGTTAGGTCTGAAGCCAAGAACTGCATCAAACATAAGCCAGAAAACCCCAACTGTGTTCAGTCATTTAAGAAAATATGTTGTGAAGTAATTCCTGTGTTTTTCTCTCTGGATTTGCTTAATGACTTGTGAAATGGTATCCTTTGGTTGGCATAGCTGTGAATAGTTCAGCGTCAATGACTGTTTTGAATCAAACAATCGAGATATTTATCTGAGTGTTCTGTACAACTCCTGCTGATCCTTATCCATGTTCTCTGGGAACAGCCATCGCTATTGTTGTCATGAAGGACTTTTTTTTTTCTGGAAGTTTCTGTGCTTGACCCTTGTCCTGAGTAGAACTGGGAGGGGATCCTTCTTCCAGATGGAAATCTTTAGCAGCCGTCAGTGGAGTCTTCTGTGTGCTGGTCATTTGAATGGTGTTTGTTGTTTGCAGAGGTGGAGGAAGTACACAAACCATGTACTTGAGTTAAAGTAGAGATACCCAAAGTAAAAAATTACTCCAGTAAAAGTAGATATTCCTCCCTTTAGACCTCCACTTGAGTAAAAGTACTAAAGTATTTGCCTTCAAATGTACTTAAGTATTAAGTAAAAGTACTAAAAGAGTAATTCTGGCTCTGATCTGGTCCTGTTATCAGTTTTATAACAAGACTGGCTTCATGAACTCATTACAGGTGAAAGTCCTCCAGCGTCTCTCTTGGTAAACCAGTCTTTTAATAGAACGTCATTAATTAGTGACGCTGACGTCTATTAAAATGATCATAAGTACAAAACACTGAAGGTAAACAGTTTCCATCAGGGAGAACCGAGTGGCTCTGAAATCACTTTTTACACACAAGCAAAGTTTCAGTTTCATATTACTTTGTAAATTAGTTACAAGTTGAATACAAACTTGCTTTAAACTCAGGATCACAAATAAGTTTTCCTTTATTATATTAATCTGTAGGCCTGTGCTCATAAACATAAACCAGCCCAAACTAATTTACTATAAAATGAAATGGTGTTTGTAGAAATTCAGAAAAAAGCCGCGTCAGTCTCGACTGCATATGTGGACATATTTCTATATTGTGCTCTATTTACACAAAGTTAGGTTAGTTCATCATTTATGTTGAACAGACTCTCCCAAACCTTTACGCTGCTGCGCTGACGTTGAACCGTGTGCTGCACTGGGTCAGTATGACCAACAGGTCAAAACCAGCTCTAAACAAAGTGACCACTGGGCCCTGATTGGTGCTCTGGCTTTGCGCTTTTTTCATTTTGACATGTTACGTTTTTATACACACAGAAACCAAAAGGAACGACAGATTTCACTTAATGTAGTGGAGTAAAAAGTCAGATATTTGACTTTGAAATGTAGTGGAGTGAAAGTAAGAAGATGCCTAGAATGCAGAAACTTCAGTACAGATACACGAAAAAACACAGTAACGATTTACAGTAAAAAAGTACAGTAATGAATTACATTTACTTCGTTACTGTCCACCACTGGTTGTTTTTGCAGGTCAGTGTTAATAGCACATATCAGAATGTCTGTTGTCATTTTAATATAAGAAACCAGAACAGAACAGTACTAGTAGTACCAGTGATAAAGGAAACAGGCTCAATACTGTATGTACATGTAATACATTTGATGTAGCTTCGATTGTGATTGCGAAATTTATTTGCTTGCAACAGAATTCCAAATGGATTTATCCCACTTCCTGCATTCCTTTGCTGTCTTTCTCTGAAAAGGGGCATTGTAAGTGTGGTCGTTTGTGTTTCTTTGCTTCTGTTTTAAGGGCAGGCTCAGTGTCTCTTATGTCCAGCTGAGGTCGCGATCGCTGACCTTCGTCTTGCCCACTATTGTGGCCTGTAGAGCACCGGTGCCCCCCACCAGACATGTGGGGACTAACACAGGGATCCTGTTTGTGTTCTGGGAGTCATGTTACTGTGTATGTGGGTGTGCATGAGCTTGTATGCAGTGGACAGTGTGACCTGTATGAGCGAGAGCAAGAGGCTACAGTCACAGAGGAGATGATCCATCGACTTCCATCCATATATCGTCACTTTGGTGTCGAAACCTTTTATGTCCGAAATGGTAGATTTTTATTTTTTCCCCCCCAAGAAATTTTGGAGCTTTTCTGTGGCTCTGTTAATCGAAAAGATGTGGTAGCGCTGGTAGTATCGTGTGATTGCCTGGAATTGGAGACGACTGAATTGGGGAGAAAATTGGTTTGGGATTGAGCAAATAAAACAAATGCAGTTAATTGTTGTTGCACAAAATAACGTGAACATCAGTGCCACAAACGCCAGAACCGCGGTGACAGTTGTGAACTAATGTATTGTGCAGCGCTAACGGACAGACACACAGACACAGGCAGAAAACATCCCTCCCCATCCTGTCAGGAAGGAAAGGGCGCCGCAAACAACGAAAGGAAAAGAGTGAGTAGAGGCTCATTCCAGCGTAGCAGCTCGGCACAAACTCAAACAGCCCAGCGCGCTTCTCTCAGTGTCTGCAGCTGCAGCTAAATGCTCATTAGCTTACTGAGGGTTAAGATGGTCTAGAGAACTGAACTGGATTTGAAGCACAGAAGCGTGTAGAGCAATCAGCGCTGCCTTCATATCTCTGTGCCCATGAAAGGTGAGTGTGCCGGAGCAACAATACAGATAATCAGAGGCTGGAGTGAGGTATGCAGAGGGTGTATGTGTGTATGAGTGGGTGGGAGAGATTCTTTGCAGCATTCCATTTGGACTACACAAGCTTGTCAGCCAGGCGGGCAAATTAAGAGGGAATGCGGGTGCTGAAGGTTTTCAGGGGGAAAAAAGTCTTTACTTTTTTTTTTTTTTTTTCCCCTCGTTTCAGGCTTTACATTTGCTCTGTAATGACTTGTTCAGTTGGCCTATGAAACAAATGTGTCTCATGGCCTTTTCAGTGCACTCACTCATTTATTTCTGCACACCGAGGGCTCTATAGCGAGATGGCCTTTGTGTTTAACTGTATAAACCGCTATGTGGGTTTTATGTTCAGTCTGCCTCAAAGGAGTCTTTATCTTTTTTTTTTTTAATGCAAATTACATAAGCGTTCATCAGCAGCAGCTCCAGTGCTCCATGTGAGCCCAATAAATTGATTAGTTAAGTCTCAGTGGTGCTGCAAGATGGGGTTTTTCCCCACATCCTTGACTTGTATTTTATACGCAGCTGACTGCAAAACACTCATATTAATATAGTTCATCTGCAAAGAGACGTGTGGCTAAGCAAGCCCATACAGTCGCTAGTTAAGCGTTATTCCCTAAAATGCCTAAATGTTGGCTTTTGGAAGAAGTCGTGGTCGGAGATGATCTCCAGTCCAGAGCTGGGATTCACAAAAGTGCCTTAAAATCTTCAATGTGTCTTTTTTCGTAACCACATACTTAAGATAGTTAAGGTGTTATTCGTCAAACTTCTTAACAATGTTCCTCATTTCTTTAGCTCTTCTTTTAAGTGTTGTAAGAACTTGTGAACTTCACGCTTGTCTTAGACTGTAAGAATCAAAAGGGTAGACGTCTTCAGTGGTAGCTTCTCATGAGTGTCACAGAATATAATTGATAAAATAAACCAACTGTAAAATGTAACATGATATTAAATGTCTACATGATAAGCTAAGATATAAGATGCCATAACCGAGGGGTGGGCAACGTGCCGTGCTTCCCATTCGCCAGCCTCTTGTTTAGATTTTCCAGTTCCACCTTAAATGGGGCAGCACTTAGATTCTGGTGCCTCAGGCACGGTTTAAGGTGGAACGGGAAAATTCAAACAAGAAGGCCATGTGACCTTATTGTGAACGTTTAGATTGGAAATCATTCGTCATTCGCCGTTACCATGGCAGCAGCACCGAGCAGAGGTTAAAGCCTGTAAACGGTGGAAAGCAGATCATCTCACCTATTTCTCCTTCATCTCCATCTAATAATGAAGCTGAGAGCTGATCAGTTACTTATCTTCTCAGCGAAGCTCGTTCTGACTGTTGGTCTGTTTGCTGTTCATTTCAGGACACCGGTTCGTTCGCAGTCATGACAGATCTGAGTCACTTAAACGAGTGTGAACCATCGTGTCAGAGAGATCGGGTTTGAGCAATAAGGCCTGTAATGTGAACGTAGCTAAAGTGGCTCAGATCAGATTTGTGTCCACACAGCCCTGAAAACAGATCTGAGTCACATTAGGGCAAAAAAATCAGATTTGTGTCACCTGGTAATGTGAACGTAGTCTTAATGACTTGATCTGGTCTACAGTGAATTTGTGACACTGTGGGGACGCCAGTTGGTGGTTCCAAGCTTCCATTGCTTCTTAGCTGCATTAGCCTCACAGATCCAGTGCAAAACGGCTCATTGGCTTCATCTGAGGTAAAAAGGACAGCTGTGTGATTTTGACTTTTGTCATTGTAAGTGTAATTGCGTTGAGGTTACTGGGCAAAGCTTCCAGAGTTCTGCTGATGGTGCTCACTTGTGTTTTTTTCATGGAACGACCTTTACATTAGCATTAATTTTAGCCTTCATTTTCTGCTGACCCTTAGATCAACACATGCGGCCCTTTTCCGCCAGAATGCTCTCCGTTAGCGTACATACATCTTTGCCTGCTGACTCGTACACGGTCTTCCAGCATGTTCTATCACCTTTCCATCTCATTGAGTGCCTGAAGTGGAGGGGGTTGGGGAGGGGTGTAGAGGGTTGGAGGCTGCATGTAATGCTTTTAACTTAATTGTAATCCCAGGAACAGCATTAACAAGCATGGCTGTGTTTACAGGGCTTCGCTCATGTACCTTGTGGATGCTTTTTATTATGGTAAGAACAGCAAGTGCCTTATGTCTATTAGTTTATTTCCCGGACTCGTAACATCGGCATGTCTATATAAACAGCAGGCGGGAGTGCAGCCTAATCCGGCCACAATGCATTCCATATGCACTCTTCTAGCTCAGCTGCTGATTAAACTCTTAGAAATGGCGGGAGTTGTCTGAGATAACGGTCATCAAGTTGTTGAAATTCTGTTCAAAAGTATGAATTCTCTGCTTTCAGTTGATACCCAATGATTCAAGCCTGGAGATGCAGAATGTAAATCATACACCAATCAGGTATAACATTATAACCACCTCCTTGTTTCTACGCTCATTGTCCATTTTATCAGCTCCTCTTACTGTATAGCTGCACTTTGTAGTTCTACAGTTACAGACTGTAGTCCATCTGTTTCTCTGATACTTTGTTAGCCCCATTCAACCCTGTTCTTTAGTGGTCAGGACCCCCATGGGCCCTCACAGAGCAGGTACTGTTTGGATGGTGGATCATTCTCAGCACTGCAGTAACACTGGTGTGTGTGGTGTGTGTTGTGCTGGTGCAAGTGGGTCAGACACAGCAATGCCGATGGAGTTTTTAAACACTGTGTCCACTCACTGTCCACCCCATTAGACACTCTAACCTTGTCTGTGCAACTTGTAGATGTAAAGTCAGAGACGACAGCTCATCTGCTGCTGCACAGTTTGTGTTGGTCATCCTCTAGTCCTTCATCAGTGGTCACAGGATCCTGCCCATGGGACACTGTTGGCTGGATATGTTTGGTTGGTGGACAGTTCTCAGTCCAACAGTGGCAGTAACAGTCCAGCACAACACACACTAATACACCACCACTACATCACTGTCCTGCGATAGACTGGTGACCCATCCAGGGTGTATCCTGCCTCCCACTCAGTGACTGCTGGGATAGGCTCCAGCTCCGGTGTCCTGTGACTTTTGACTCACCCTGTATAGCAACAAATAACAGGGGTTACTGGCTAGAAACGGAAAATTGGAGAAAGTGAAGACGTTGTTGAGTCGGGCTCATAAATTGTTCACAAAGACCTTTTATATTAAGGTCACAGGTACAAAGAGTTATGGAAAGTAGTTTTTAAACATAATGAGCTGCCAATGCGACTGAAGGAAGGAAGGCTCTGGAATGTTTTAACACACTTTGGCCCTAAAAGTACCCAATTAGGCGGACTATTGAACGGTTCCCTTGTGGTCCATTTGGGGCCTGGCAGTCTGCAGCTCTAACCTGATTAAATAAATGAAACACTGTTGCTTATGTACGGCACACAAATCGATTCACAGGCCGAAGAGGCGAGAACGATAGCTGCCCTGTCGGAGGCCTGTTTGTAGACCCTGAGAGAACAACTAATGTGATTGGTCAGCTTTTGTTTTTGTCTTGTTGTTTTTTGTTTTTTGGGGGGTTTTTTGGACGTGAAATGACACGGTGCTGAATCAATAGCAGTTGGTTAAAGATTCATGCAGGCTCAATATTCTAACCCAAAATAACCTCGTGCTTATGGTTCCCTGACTGATTTAGCTTCTGGGGTAATGTTCCTATCTATAGCACCACTTAAGCGATGATTTAAGTAGGGCTCTCCAGATACAGTCATATGCAAACGCTCAAGCCCCTCGGTCAAATACATTCATACATAACAGAAAACAACACAAAGGCCTTCAACACTATGATGGCTTTTCAAGGGAAGAAAATGGTTCTATAAAGAATCTTTAACACTCAAAGAACCCTTTGCATGATTAAAGGGTTCTTTGCATCATTAAATAGTTCTTCTTCAACTTGATGGAGAACGTGTCATAAGTGGTGCTATAGAACCTTTTGGAAAGCTCTGTATAGCACCACAAAGGGTACTTCTATTGTTATGATACAAGCTTGCAGCGATAAAAGAGCCATTAAACACATTTTTCATCAATTTCAAGAACCTTTAAATCATGCAGAGTTCTTTGAGTGTTCAAGGTTCTATATAGAATCATTTTCTTTACTAAAGAACCTTTGAGGAACCATTGTTTTAAAGTGTGCAATGTCAAGCTTGTAGCAATAGAAAAACCCTTTTTCGGTGCTGTTTAGAACCCTGTTCTGAAACATACTATATTGAACCATCTACAGCATATTCTCCTTCTATCTGAAGAACATTTCATGATGCAAAGTACTCTTGAATCATGGAAAGAGTTGTTTGAGTGTTCGTGGTTCTATATAGAACCATTTTCTTCACTAAAGAAACCTTGAAGAACCATCTTTACATACATATATACTGTGTATGTATATCAAATCTGTCAAGATTTCATAAGGAAGTGAAAAAATCAAAGGAAAACATGCCGCAAAATGAAAGGAGTTTTCAGAACTAGAGTTCGAGTGAATAAAACTACAGAGAAAATGGGGCTCCTAACAACCACCTGCAAGATCTGATAGCCACCAAAACGGTCCTCATCAGATAAACAGGAGAAAAGCAAGATCCACACATGCCTTAGATCTGAAAAATCTAAGGCATGTGGTATCTAAGGATGGTTTCTGTCCACAATTCCTCTGTGAGAAGACAGCTCAGCTTTGCCATGGATCTCTGAAGATGTGTAGCTGTCAAAAAGCCCTTACTGAGAAAAGGAAACTGACAAAAAAGAAGACAATTAGGAACATCTGGGTGCTCTAGAACACCGAAATTCGGTCTGCCAGACTTGGGTACAGACGTGTGATGTGTACCCCACTGGTAAAGAACTCTTTCCTCAGGAATAACCTGCACCTACTGTCACTTTAACTGTAGCACATGTTTACAATTGCACTATCGCACTTTACTACTCATTTCTGCTGCAGATAATCATGTTCCCGGCAAGGCACAGCACTATTTATCCATACCACTGTAATTTATACATTGCACTATTTCTTGATTAATATATATGGTTGTATATATACTCTTTATATTCTTAATGTTATATCTGGCATTCTTAGCGAGGAGCAAAGTAAGCTTTTCATTGTATATAAGGAAACCTGTTTCCTCTGTACATATGACAATAAACACTTTGAACTTGAACTTGAACTTGAAATGAGACATCTTGTTGTGGAGTAAGGTTTTATTGACTGAGGAGTTAAATTTATGAATGAGTTATTTATATTGTGAGAAGCTGTAAATGCGACCAGCTTCTAAGACTGAACTTCGGAGGTGTGGAAAAATATCCCTGCAGAATCCTTAGAAAAACTGAAAGCATGTCTCCTGAAACGGATGGAAGCTTTCATAAAGGTGAAGGGTGGAACCACTAGATACTGAACAAACTGATGTTCCATTCAGTTGTTGAGGCTTTGGATGAATGTCAGTTAAATGTTCCCTTTCCTGCTGAAAAATGAACAACTTGTGCTGGATATTACATAAACAAAGGGTGGTCTCTGAATTTTGCACACTGCTGTATGGGTAATTTTCAGGAAGAGTTTTCCTGACATTGTCAAAATAGTGTACATATAAACGTAATGAATATATATATATATATATATATATATACACTAACACACAGGGTGGGCCATTTATATGGATACACCCAAATAAAATGGGAATGGTTGGTGATATTAACTTCCTGTTTGTGGCACATTAGTTTATGGGAGGGGGAAAACTTTTCAAGGTGGGTGGTGACCATGGCAGCCAATTTGAAGTCGGCTATTTTGGATCCAACTTTAGATTTTTTCAGTGGGAAGGGGGTCGTGTGACACGTCAAACTTACTGAGAATTTCACAAGAAAAACAATGGTGTGCTTGGTTTTAATGTAACTTTATTCTTTCATGAGTTATTCACAAGTTTCCGACCACTTATAAAATGTGTTCAAAGTGCTGCCCATTGTGTTGGATTGTCAACGCAACCCTCTGTGTGTGTGTGTGTGTGTGTGTGTGTGTCTGTCACATCAGTCAGACACAATCACTTTCCACTCTATTAGACACTCCTGCATTGTTGGTCCACCCTGTAGATGTAAAGCCAGAGACGAGAGCTTATCTCTTGCTGTACAGTAGGAGCTAATCATTCTCTAGTCCTTCATTGGCGGTCACAGGACACTGCCCACTTGACACTGCCCATAGGACGCTGCCCACATGACGCTTTTGGCTGGATATTTTGGTTGGTGGACTATTCTCAGCCCAGCAGTGACACTGAGGTGTTTAAAAACTCCAGCAGCACTGCTGTGTCTGATCCACTCAGACCAGGACAACACACACTAACACACCACCACCATATGTCACTGCAGTGCTGAGAATGACCAACCACAAATCATTCCTGCTCTGTGAGGGTCCATGGGGGTCCTGGCCACTGAAGAACAGGGTAAAAGGGGGCAGAGAAACAGATGGACTACAGTCTGTAATCATAGAACTACAAAGTGCAGCTATATAGTAAGTGGAGCTGATAAAGTGGACAGTGAGTGTAGAAACAAGGATATATATGGATATATATATAGTGTGAGTAGGACTGGAATGTAGTGTGTTTTCCAAAGTTCCTCTGATAATTTCTTGAGTTCCTTTGGTACATATTTCTCTGTGAAGCTCTGGTCTCTGAGGGTTTAGCCTTCTAGTGTTGGACTAGCTTTCTATGAATTATGCAGCTCTAATTATGCAACAGCATCTTATGCTGGATTCAAACCTCTTCTCTGTTGAGAATTTTGTGCCTTTTGGTGGTTGTGATTCTTATTGAGAAACACTGACGGACCTAAAGTAGAAACTCTGTATAAGCAGATACACATTTTGACCTTTAAAATATTGCTAGCCTGTTTTTTCTTCCACAAAGTGTTTATTAGGTATGTTTCTGTTTCAATGTTGATTGAGTGAACACCTTTTATAGGCTGTGAAGCTGTGAAGCTTCTCTTTTATAAGGTCAGATTTATGAAACGTCATGGTCACAGAGCTGGTCTGTGAGAAGAAACCTTTTACTAGCGGTGGGAAATAGAATTGAGCAGAACGGAAAAGGAGATTATTTTATAATTCAATTTTGATTGGAATTGAAAAGGCATCCTTTACATGTTCATCAGTTCTCGACATTGAAGAAAAGGAATTAAAGTGCTGAAGGAACAGGCTACAAACCTAAATTCCACAGTTGTCCACTTTTGCCAGACGTTGTCCATTAGCCAACACGTTTAATGTCAACTTTTTGCTTCTTTAGTCATGAAGTGAAGCTACCAGGCTAATATTGCTAACAAACACTGGAAATCAGTGGTCACCCAAATCTTTTCTATGCAATTGCATTTCAATATTATAGCAATGCCGTGATATTAACTCTCGACTTTTAAGGTCAAAATGACAGTGAGTAGGAATCTCGGCCTAGGTGGGAGAATTGGAGGAGGTAGAGAGGAGGACTCATCCTAACACACCCACTCACACGCTCTCGCACACAAACACAGCTGCTGAGGAAACACACATTAGCACAGACCTTTCAATAGCAAAGGAAGTAGCCAGTGTCATGAGGGTGGTGACCTTGTTCTGGTCAGCTTACGGTTTTAACACAACCCCAGTTCAATCCTAGGCATGTTCATCTAGGCTGGTTTAACATCTTGAACCGGAGTTTGTGACAAGTCTTTTATATGTGGCTCACTGGTTTCACATGGCAGTAGATAAAGTGCACCAAATTATATACCTGATATCTTGTTTATCAGAACTTTTGCAGGGACACAAACACTCTGATACTCTCATATTTACCACCATTTAAGACCAAGAGACCCTTATTAGTCCCACAATGGGGAAATTTCACCTCCGCAATCTAACCCATCCATGCAGGAATTTTAAACGCTGTGTCCACTCACTGTCCACTCTATTAGACACTCCTACCTTGTCAGTCCACCTTGTAGATGTAAAGTCAGAGACGACAGCTCATCTGCTGCTGCACAGTTTGTGTTGGTCATCCTCTAGTCCTTCATCAGTGGTCACAGGACGCTGCCCCCAGGACAATGTTGGCTGGATATGTTTGGTTGGTGGACTATTCTCAGTTCAGCAGTGACACTGAGGTGTTTAAAAACTCCAGCAGCACTGCTGCGTCTGATCCACTCAGACCAGCACAACACACACTAACACACCACCTCCACGTCAGTGTTACTGCAGTGCTGAGAAATACCCACCACCCAAATAGTACCTGCTTTGTGAGGGTCCATGGGGGTCACTGAAGAACAGGGTAAAAGGGGGGCTAGCAAAGTATCAGAGAAGCAGATGGACTACAGTCTGTAACTGTAGAACTACAAAGTGCATCTATACAGTAAGTGGAGCTGATAAAATGGACAGTGAGTGTAGAAACAAGGAGGTGGTCATAATCTTATGCCTGATCGGTGTACATTGTTCTGTTGTCATGTCTAGTATTTGCTGTCTGGTGTATTTATTGTATGTTCTGCACTCGTCCCATGCTGTCTTGTCCCGTGTGATGTGCTGCTCTTGTGTGTTGCACCACAGGGCCTGAAAATGGCATTTTGCTTCTGTGTATTCAAGTTACATTGAGGATACATTGAGATGGGTCACCATCACGAGGTAGATGTGAAAGCACCCTCAATGATCTAAAGGTCAGGGTGGCAGTTCGAGGTGAGTGGCAGGAATAGAATTTCATGGTTAATGAGATTTTCATGATAAACGATACGTATCACTGTTGTAAGTTCTCAGGGGTTTGGGGTTTGACTCCAAGATCAGAGCCATATTTTAGAACACCATCGTTAAACACTGTCATTTTTATTTCACCTTACCTGGATTTGAACTCACCAACTCAGAAGGGGGCCTCACGTGTTCTAGGCCACGTACCCTTCATGCCTGTCGTTTCCAGTCAAAATGTCCATTCATTACAAGGAAGAAGTGAAAACGCAATACTTCCCAAAACTGTCAGTATTTAATTTGTCCACTCTTTACTTTTGAACACCCTGCAGCCTTTTTAGCTCTTCTGTCCATTCAATCCTAAAACCAATCAGTTACAGTCTTCCTCCCAACCAAACGTGTGCTCTCTACCACTGAAGACAGTGTTTCTGAGATTAGATATAAGATGATCTGCTGCATAAGGAAGACAAAATGCTACATGAAAATAAGTGAAAAAATAGGAGTTTCCAAAACAGGAGTGATTTAAAGATACAGAGAAATTGGGACTCCTAACACCTGTAACGCAGAGCGATTTTTTTCTAAGGGCAAATCCAGGGTCGTGGCCATAACGGTCCAGGTTCAAATGGCCATCACGGATGTACGGAGAGTCAGACATGATGAGAAACTTACAACCTACAATGGGGGCTGGATGAACGAACACCAAACAAAACCAACAGCAAATACATCAAACAACATCCCAAACAACAAAGACCAGCAAAGAAAAGGGGCAAACACAGGGCTTATATACAACAGGGATGATGAGTGACAGGTGGAAACAATCAGGGGCCGGACTAGATGGAAAAACAAATGCATGTAGACGATCAAAACGTAAACAGAAAAAGCACATGGAGTAGTGGGAGGAGCCAACCGTGACAACAGCAAGCAAGACCTGCTTAGACCATCAACATCTTCCCCCTCAGATAAACCACTTAAAGCTTTCATCTTTGAGAGAGAGACGGAAATCCAGCTCCACATATCTGAGAAACTGAAAACACGTCTCCTGAAAAGCTTGAAAGCTGTAGTGAACATAAAGTGTGAATATGCTAAATGCTGAAAAATTGATGCAGTGTTTTGTTAAGTTGTTTGTGTCATTTTAGTCTAGGGCTAATGTATATGATGTGATTTTACTGTTTGTGGGCTGATGGACTTCATTTAGCTGGAATAATGGATGCACTGGCTGAGTGATGGTTCAAAATTGAGCTCCGGCTTCATACCTGCATGGCTGAATGGCTTTCCTGGTGCATTAGCGCTGTAAATAGTGTGTGTCATTGGTCTCATAGCTTATAACACTCAAGTGTCTGCTGGGCAGGCCGTGTAAGTGTTAGTTGTTTATGGCTGTAGTGGATGAGTGGATGCTTTTACTGTGCCTACTTGGGTGGGTTGCACTATTTCTGATGTATGACTCTTGACTTTGGTGGAGACTGAGAGCGAGAGAGCAGGGTAGTGTGTGTGTTCAGACACATGATTGCCCCATGTCTGAGAGCAAGACCCCTAGAGTATTGTGAAGTGCCTGAACATCTGTAAAAACGCCCAGTCTCCATCTCTCAAACGCACTCACATGTACACATTCACTCCTTCTCTTTCTGGCTCTAAACAGATAATGGAAGTGCATTATGGAGCGCTAATATAATTTTTCCTGTGAGATAAGTGACGAGGTCTACAGCTGCCGTGGCAGTGGCGCGCACACACACACTCACACACACATGCACACAAACTTTGAAAGAGCCGCATGACCCAAGCCTGACTGGTCAGACAAAATATCAGGTTTTGGGCTGGGTTCGGGACAGTTTTTCACATACAGCAGGTCTTTTTAATGTAAAGAACTTGTGGTAACACTTTCTGTGAATGTCACATTTATAAGCATATATAAACACTTTCATAACATGTTATGGTGCATTCATAAGGCATTACATTTACATTTATGGCATTTGGCGGACACTCTTATCCAGAGCGACTTACAATTTGATTGTTTTACACAGGTAGGCGAAGGCAGTGTTAGGAGTCTTGCCCAAGGACTCTTATTGGTATAGTGTAGGGTGCTTACCCAGGCAGGGGATTGAACCCCAGTCTACAGTGTAGAAGGCAATGGTGTTACCCACTACACTAACCAACCACACATTATAAACATAACTATATACACTCACCGGCCACTTTATTAGATACACCTGTTCAATTGCTTGTTAACACAAATAGCTAATCATCCAATCACGTGGCCACAATTCAATGCATCTAGGCATTTAGAGGTGGTCAAGACAACTTGCTGAAGTGCAGACCGAGCATCAGAACGGGGAAGAAAGGGGATTTAAGGGACTTTGAACGTGGCGTGGTTGTTGGTGCCAGACAGGCTGGTCTGAGTATTTCAGAAACTCCTGATCTACTGGGATTTTCACGCATGACCATCTCTAGTGTTTACAGAGAACGGTCCGAAAAAGAGGAAATATCCAGTGAGTGGATGAAAATGCCTTGTTGATGGGAGAGGTCAGAGGAGAATGGGCAGACTGGTTTGAGATGAAAGGCATCAGTAACTCAAATAACCAACCAAAATCCAGGAATGTTTCCAACACCTTGTTGAAAGTATGACACGAAGAATTAAGTTCTGAAGGCAAAAGGGGGTCCAACCTTTTACTAGCATAGTGTACCTAATAAAGTGGCCTGTGAGTGTATATTTATAAAAATGCATTACATGTATATACGTCATGCCTTATGAATTGTTACTATAATACATTATAAGTACTGTTCATAACAAATTATAGGAGCTCATAAGTCGTATTTGTCCGCTCTAAGTAAAGTGAAGCGTACTGTACTGAAGCCTCCGCCAGTGTTAAGAGTGAAGCTTCAAATAGAAGTATTTCAACTAAAACATACACATTAAAGCACATTACAGGCTTCAAAAGTCAGATTTTAAACTAGTGCTGCCATCAGTGTTTTACCCAGTGTGGGAAAGTCAATATACACCACCGTTAGCCTGGCACTAACTTAACACTGCATGTCCCATAGAACGCTGGCAGAAATGAGCCTTACTGTACTGTAGTGTTGTGTTACAGAGTGAACGTTCCTAGCACTTGACGTTAGAACCAGTGAGGGAACAAATGACAACGACAGCGCTCTGCTATCTCGCCTCTGCCTCACCAGGCCTTTAGTCCACAGTGACTTCACGCTCAGTGTGATGTCAGAGGGGGTTCAGGGGAGGGGCTGATGGGTACTTGGTATGCTGTGATGTAATGTAACATTTAAAGTGAGAGCTTTGGGTAAGAAAAGCACATTGTAGCAGTATTTCTAAGCTGGACAGCCTGTTTGGAGCATCTGAATATACAGGACTGAAGCCCTGAATGGGTCCAAGCACTATGAGGCTTGGCAAGTGAGTAGAACACAAATGAGGGGCAAAGTTTTTAGACTGGCCTCTATTTGTAAAAGCTGTGGCATGTCAAAAGAAGATGCCTGCAAAATTTTGTTTTGACTACAGATTTTTCAACAGATGATACCTGTTCGTGTCATGTTCGATGCCATGGATGACGAGAGGGGTATGTTTGGTTTGTGGGAAGGTCACAGTGGATCTTTCGTCTTGTGTGTGAAGTTCTTCTGAAATGTGTTGAGTGTTTCTACAGTAGCAGCAGTAGCGTGAGAAACTTGAGTGAGTGTAGATGCTGTTCTATCCAAGGTGTGATTGGCAGTTCAACCAAATGCGCTGACAATAAATACTGTTAGAGCAATTTCATGCATGTGTAAAACTCTAGACTTAACATAACAGGGTGGATTTAGTCCCCAGTATATCGCCATCCGCTCCACAGCTGCTATATGCTAATACGCTGCCGATTTTTCCTATGCATTCTGATTGCATTCAATCTCAGCCTGATCTGGGCGAAGTGACAGGAGGAGGAAACGTCCAGCTTGCGTTCATTCATTCCCTGCACGTTCATCTTCCTCTCCGTTCCAATCTAATTCCACCCCTCGCCGTGGAGGAGGTTAAGCAAATTCAGCTGCTTTCATTTACGTCTGGGCGAAATCTCCACCACATCTCGATCTAGCCATTTTAATGAGGGTCAAAGGTCACTCTAGTTTGAGTGAGCTCTAATTGCCTGGCTGATGGTGCCACAAGTCATTCCTTCCTCTCCCACCAACGTGGCATCTTTGTTGTGACCTTAATGAAACGTTTTCCTGACATTTCGAGAGGCACCATTTCTGGTAGATGTTGGGCTTTTGAAGATATTAACCCCTTGTACCTGCATTTCTAGCTGGAAATATTAAAAGCATGGTGTCATTTTACAGTATTTACTCCCTCCTAGATCACTGAAACAAGCAAAATCTTCTGTAAGTGCAGATTGTAAACTTTGCTTAAACATGATATGTAAACTTTACACATCATGAGTAAATGCAAGCGTAAATACTTTATTACTATTTGAATTTGGTAAAAGGTTGTTGGTGTGTACAGTGTTGTTTTGCAAAAACAACATTGAAACAAACAAAAGTCAGAAGTGCAACATTGAATCTCACATACTTATTTACATTACTACTTATTTCATTCTGTAACTGCTTTTATATAGTATAGCAAAGCGGTCTATGGTTTAATGGCCCTGTGATGGCTAGATTTACTTTAGGGTAAACCCTCAAAAAAAGGGGAATGAATAATAATAATAATAATAATAATAATAATAATCTTTATTTATATAGCACCTTTCATACATAAAATGCAGCTCAAAGAGCTTTACAGTACAGTAAAAGCAACAGAGAAAGACAATTAAACCGTAAGAGAAAGAGAAGTAATTATCTGAATGAATAATAATCGTATTGTTAAAAGAACAAAGCCGTTTAAGCAAGGAATCAGTTTTTAAAACAGAAATAGTTCGACTAAAAGTAAAATAGTTAATATATAGATATAATAATAGATCATCAGGCATAATAAGCATGGCTATAACATTTTTATAAATATTTATAGCCATGTTTATAATACTTAAAATATAGATATAATACATAAATTAGCAAAAAAGCAAATGTCAAATGTGAGCTTGATCCAAAAGTTTTTTTTTTTTTTTTTAGCTGTCATTAAAAAATGACCGCTGAGCCCGACTCTCTAATACTTTTTGAAGTATGGTAAGCAGTTAATCTTTCTTTGTTTGCATTTGAATCACCACCTAAATGAGTGATATGGTGTACAAACAGTCTATGATCAGTGTTTCTGCAGGCAGTGGCGGGCCTGCGGCTGCCAATTACCTGTGTGTGGGTGTGGGTGTGTGTGTGTGTGTTTGTGGGTGTGGGTGTGTGTAATTTCCATCCTAGCACTTATTATAACTAATAATTTAGTGTTTTATTGCTGTTACTATGGTAAATATGGGTGTCATTGTTAAGTTAGTTATATCACTGTTGGATGTTGTGTAACTAATAGTGTTAAAATGCAGTGGAAGCTTATATGGTGGTGCCAGTTAGCACTGTACACACTGCAAACCTGTAAACTCAAGCTGCGTTGAGTGTCCCGTGCAGTTGTGTTGAAACGCATTCTGTGTTAATCCTTCTGTAATACAGTGTCAGAGAGCACATAGAAAGTCCATTAAGGCTTAAAAGTGTAGGCAGGGATGTGATGATTTAGCTATGCAGTTGCCACAGTGCCTATAGGGTCCTGTTATGTGTTAACGCAGTATCATTAGAGCTCCAGGCAGAACTAATGAAGCAAGCGACAGCAAACATTGCAAACTGATCAGCTACATTTGAGACAACTGTGACTTTTGACCTCTACCCACAGACTCGCTGTCCATGTTGCATTCGTGTACAATCAAGACAGTAGTTTTCTCTGTTGAGGACTTGCACGTTCATTTGGGAATAAATAAAACAGTAAATGAAATGGTTGATGTAGTTCATTACTAGTCAGCTAATCAGTTGTGGCCTGTATTACTGAACAGAAACGTGGGTTAATTGCAGGTTTATTATATTTGAACGTTGTTACTTGATAAATTGCTGTTAATGGACTGTTCACTTTTGTCTTTGACCATCTTGAAGTGGCGTTTGCATCACAACTTGACCAAATCCTGTTGCATTGATCTCAAATGAGCCTGATTTCAGTGTCTAATGGTTACCACACGCTGGACGGCCTGCATTGCCCAGCATCCAAAAGTGAGAAAACATTGGTTTTAATGGTTTGATGCTAGCGTTAAGATGTGTTTTCATGGTTGCTCAGATTCTCAGAGTGTCACAGCGCGCCACTTAGCATTGTGCTATTACTGAACACCCAGAACAGACCACAAAAACACTGAACCGTATGTGACATGGCTGGAAATTCACACTGAGAAAGGCAGTCAGTCTAAAAAATAAAAGGCAAACGGAGGCTAAGAGTCTGTTTTCATTACTAGCCTTGTCTTTTCCCACCTCATATGTTTTAGCTTAGAAAGAGCGGGCCTGATGTTTATTGGCTGTCTCACTGCAACACGTGCTATGTGGTTTAGCAGCGCTTCGTACTGTCTGCTATACACTGCTGTGTTGTCGTGCGGTGACCTTAAAGCTGTTCATGTGCTGTTTCCTGAGAGAAACTCAGCTGAGACCACATGAAAGTAGCATTAGAGCCAAGAGGTTTGTTTTGACCTCTGGGCTCTTGTCTCTTAGGCATGGCTAGAGCCCCACGTTGTTTGTAAGGAGAGCAGTTTTGTGTTTTGCCTTGAGTTCATTTGGAAATCTTAAGATTCTGGATTTGGACAAACCATCGTTTTAATGGCTGAAGACGTCGCTGTAGCCGCTGACAGAGGTGCTGAGGCCTGTCCGGACACTGAATGCAGTGAGTGAGCTTGTCTTCTAAGAAAAGCTTCGCATTTTTGTAACGTTTTCACTCCGTCTCAGCTCATGGGCAGAGCGACGCCGGTCACCTTTAGCTTAGTAGCTGTTTTGTCAGTTCAGCATCTTCTCTACTTGCGTTCTGAACCAGTGGTGGGATGGCCAGACGCTAGCATTGTGGCAAAGTAGAGTTTTCTCAAAGAGGGCTTTTTTGTATGTGTGGCTGTTGGTGCCAGTGCTGGCTGGCTGTTTGTGCTGAAGCCCCAGGGTGTGTGTTTAGCTCTCTCTCAGCCCACACACACACACACGCGCGCACACACACACATGCGCATCTCTCACAGCAGAGACGAGCGTTTCACCACTACAGCGTCTTCATCAGGTGAGCTTTTGGAAGCGAAACTGGCAGTTGGATTTAGTTTTAATCAGCAGCAAGCAGAAATGGTGATTAATTGCTGGAGAGAGTATGTATGACAGCGAGTGTGTGCGTGTGTGTTGGGGTGTGTGTGCAGCAGTCAGACAGCTGTAGGGGAGCTCATGTGTGAAATCTCAGCGGCCCACCGGAGTGAAGAGCCTGCGTGTGCCACATGCTGAAGCACTGCTGCACTTACCACAGTACTGTTGGTGTTTTTGTTTGTTTGTTTTTATATATTTTGTTAGAAAAACACACATTATGGTTTTGATTGTTCAACTTTAACAGCATTTCCATTGAGAGCCTTATTAGTTTCTCAAAACGTGCCTTGCTACTGCTGCTTGGGGATAGTTTCACAGTGTGTGCAGCGCTTGGTTGGAAACGTGGCCGACACTCTTCAATAAAACTAACCCCTCAGGAGCAACAGGAGCTACCAGACATGCCTACTGCTCTCTTATTGGCTGCATATGACCCTCCTATGTCCCAGCATGTAAAGAACAATATGTAGACATTTAACCACATGTTATTTTAAACATGATAAATAGAACATCATATCTGGGTCGACCTCATTTATTAGTCTACCATAGCTATGTTTACATTTTCAGTGCAAGTCAAAGTAAAGCGTCTCTCTTTTTGTTTGTATGGAATTCATTTATCTTCATTTTTCAGTTTTTGACATAATTTAAAAATGCCTGTTGCTCTTTAAGTTATGTGTAAATTTCTTTATGAGACGTCTGGTTCCATTGACTTCCATTAAAAGTAAAATATGTTTTTTCTTTCTTCTGTAAAGTTACCAATTTAGGTTTTGCTCCGACAACACAAATATACACACACACTATATTGCCAAACGTATTCACTCAACCATCCAAGTCATTGAATTCAGGTGTTCTAATCATTTCCATGGCCACAGGTGTATAAAACCAAGCATCTAGGCCTGCAGACTGCTTCTACAGTTTCCTCGCTACTAAATATTCCACAGTCAACTGTCAGTCGCTACAGACCTCCAAACTTGTTGTAGCCTTCAGATTAGCTCAAGAACAGCGTAGAGAGCTTCATGGAATGGGTTTCCATGGCCGAGCAGCTGCATCCAAGCCTTACATCACCAAGTACAATGCAAAGCGTCAAATGCAGTGGTGTAAAGCGCCGCCACTGGACTCTAGAGCAGTGTTCTCTTCAGAGACGTGTTCTCTGGGGTGACTAATCACGCTTCTCCATCTGGCAGTCTGATGGAAGACTCTGGGTTTGGCAGTTGCCAGGAGAACGGTACTTGTCTGACTGCATTGTGCCAAGTGTAAAGTTTGGTAGAGGGGGATTGTGGTGTGGGGTTGTTTTTAAGGAGTTGGGCTCGGCCCCTTAGTTCCACTGAAAGGAACTCTTAATGCTTCAGCACCAAGAGATTTTGGACAATTTCATGCTCCCAACACTGTGAGAACAGTTTGGGGACGGCCCCTTCCTGTTCCAACATGACTGCGCACCAGTGCCCAAAGCAGGTCCATAAAGACATGGATGAGTGAGTTTGGTGTGGAAGAACTTGACCGGCCTGCACAGAGTCCTGACCTCAACCTGATAGAACACCTTTGGGATGAATTAGAGTGGAGACTGTGAGCCAGGCCTTCTCGTCCAACATCAATGTCTGACCTCACAAATGCGTTTCTTTACGAATGGTCAAAAATTCCCATAAACACACTCCTAAACCTTGTGGAAAGCCTTCCCAGAAGAGTTGAATCTGTTATAGCTGCAGCGGGTGGGCCGACATTATATTAAACCCTATGGATTAAGAATGGGATGTCACTCAAGTTCATATGCGTGTGAAGGCAGACGAGCGAATGAAATGTTAACTACTCTTACTGCTCTAAACGCCCTCTGCTCTTTTGAAAAACGAAGTACAGCATATTTCTCTGCTTGTTTTTAAAAAATCACTTAACGCCAGTGCGGTCATCTAAAAGAGTCGACGTCCAACTCCAGCCCTGTGTTAATTTCGCCTGAAGTACTTTTTTTGGCTGTTTTTTGAGGTTTATCCTTCTCCATGGCACTCAAACACTATTTGTGATCACAACATGACAGTGTAGTGGGAACTTGTGAAAGCAGAGCTGCTCTGATGAAATTGCCACTTGTTAAATAAAAATGCATTGACTCTGTTCCAAAATGTGCACAGTACTGTTACTGTGCACTCTGAAAATGACCGCATACAGAACATGTTCAGTTTATCAGTGTGTTATTGTTTTTAATGTTCAAAGGGAACATATTTACATGAGTAAATATATATATGTGTGTGTGTGTGTGTATATATATGTGTATATATATATATATATATATACACACACACACACACACAAATACATACACACACACACACACACACACACACACACACACACACACACACACTCGTGTGTTTTGACAAATTGTCTCTCCTTTGATTTTTCTCTTTCTCAAGCTGCATCTGGCCGCTGTGGCTTCTCTGAAGGGTGACGTGGTCGAACTCAACAAGAGGCTACTGCAGAGCGAGAGAGAACGGGACGCGCTGGAGAAAAGACTGGCCAAAGCACAGGTCAGAGAACACACGCATACTCTGCCCAATGAGGGGCTGCAAGCTTACAATCATCCTCTACTTTGAATCCATTTAAACTTGCCTTCAGTTCCTCTCCGAGCTGCATGGCCTGCATCATAGTTTCATAGTAGCTGCTGCTAAATAGTTTTTGGATTAATAGCTGAATCATAAGTTTGGGATAACTTAAATAGCTGGGTAATGAGCCTGGCAGTTTCAGGATAATAAAACCTCATATTATTATGAAAATTATGAGCCTAGAATAACTGAATAACAATGAAATAATTTCCATAAATGTGACTGGTTAATAAGCCTTAAGATTAATAACCAAATGAGTCCAGAATAACTTGACAGACTAAATGATAATAACAAGAACAGCGATTACTGGATAATAAGTCAATAATAAATTGAGATTTAGACAGTCATTCAGAGAGGTTTAATGTGAAGTGCATTGTACATTGTCTTACCAGCTCATTCTTCTATACAGTGGCGGTGATGGGAACCAAGGGTTATCATGTCTACAACACAAATCAGTGGTGGACGAAGTACACAAACCATGTAGCTGAGTTAAAGTAGAGATACCCAAAGTAAAAAATTACTCCAGTAAAAGTAGATATTCCTCCCTTTAGACCTCCACTTGAGTAAAAGTACTAAAGTATTTGCCTTCAAATGTACTTAAGTATCAAAAGTATAAGTACTGAAAGAGTAATTAACTTAATGCAACTTAGTTACAAGTTTAATAAAAACTTTACTGTGTTGATCTGTAGGCCTTATGTTCATAAACATAAACCAGCCCAAACTCATTTACTATAAAATGAAATGGTGTTTGTATAAATTCAGAAAAAAGCCTCGTCAGTCTCGACTGCATATGTGGACATATTTCTATATTGAGCTCTATTTACACAAAGTTAGGTTAGTTCATCATTTATGTTGAACAGACTCTCCCAAAGTTTTACGCTGCTGCGCTGACGTTGAACCGCGTGCTGCACTGGGTCGGTATGACCAACAGGTCAAAACCAGCTCTAAACAGAGTGACCGCTGTGGAGTAAAAAGTAAGATATCTGACTTTCAATTGTTGTGGAGTGAAAGTAAAAAGTCACCCAAAATGGAAAAGCTTCAGTAAAGTGCAGATACACGGAAAGAAAAAAGTACTTAAGTACAGTAACGAATTACATTTACTTAGTTACTGTCCGCCATTGACACACATCTCATTTTTGTGGATTTTTATTTTTCTACATCACTTCCAGCTGTCCTTTATGCTGTTTCATGATGAATGGACCAATAGAAATGCTTCAAAATCACTTGAGTAAAGCCTCTTTACATTGAGGTAAGAGTTTTTTTGCCTTCTCCTGTAAAGTTTCTCTTTTGGAGATGCTTGTTTTTCTTTGGACAGCAATGATATGAATTTTATTCACTATCCAAAATGACTAGTAGCTGTACTCGCATCTTCTGAGTGTTTATATGTAGCGTTGAATGGGGGTAAACCTGAAAAAAATATCAATGAATGCATCACAAAACTATACGAAAACAATGTTTCAGGCATCGATCGAGGTCATAATAATTAATAGTCATTTCATAGCTTTCTGTGAGGGAACATTTAGAGACATTAAACACCGCAGACGTCTGGTTCCTATCACCACCACTGTGAACAGCTCTGACTCTGTAGGCTTTTCTTGATCAGAGCGTCTCTGAATGACTTTGTTTACATCTCAACAACTTAATTATACAGAAATGTAGAAACATTGACGGAACTCCTCTTTACCGACGCAGTACGAAGTGAAGAGATTAGGGGGTTCTTTCAGTTTGGCTGGTCCAGATTACTGCTTGGCCACCCTCAGCGTGGCCTGAGCGTATCAACGTAAAAAAGCCTTGCAACTAAGTTGTTCGTTTTAGATTACAGCTTTGGACGTGTTGTGAAGAGGCGATGCTGGAACAGTGCAATGAGTTTTCTCAGTTTGTGCTTGTGTTTGCACTTTTGTGTGGGGTGTAATCTTTGCGTGTTTGCATTTTTTGAGCGCGAGTGTGTTGGCATCCAGCCAAGCTGTTAGTCCACAGTGATTGCATGCATATGTCGCGCGCTGTCATCTGAGCTGAGTGTTCGGCTCGTCACACCACGATGCCTCTGGCATCCTCTATAGCAATCCTGACGCTAACGCTCAACATACCGCAATCCGCCCGAGACCGGACAGATGTCTTGGATGAGTCGTCGGGTGATGTGTTACAGACTGTAACAGCTGGTTCCACTGCACCATGGGAAATGTAGTCATCCAATTGGATTTAGCCTATTATTTGACCTTGAGATAAAGTGAAGGAGTGTAGGAGGTGGGAGGCTCTTGGTGCTTTTTTTTTGTAAAGTTTTTTTAACCCCTCCACTGCCCTCCATTTACTGTGGCCAGTCCCACCTGCTAACCAGGTCTCCCCAATCACAAAAAGCTAGCAAGCTTGAAGGTTTGTGTGTGTTTCCTCCAAGACACATAAAGCGCTACCACAACTTTTCAGACTGCAGCTGATGCAGAAACACTGAACAGCTCAATGTGTTCCCTTGTTCAGTGTGCATTATTGAGCCAGGACGTTGCCCACTGGATGCTGTTGGCTGGATGTTTTTGGTTGGTGGACTATTCTCAGTCCAGCAGCAACACTGAGGTGTTTAAAAATTCCAGCAGCACTGCTGTGTCTGATCCACTAAGACCAGCGCAACACACACCACCACCACTTCAGTGTTACTGCAGTGCTGAGAATAATCCGCCACCAATAGTACCTGCTCTGTGAGGGTACATGCAGGTCCTAACCGCTGAAGAACTGGGTGAAAGGGGGTAACAAAGTATCAGAGAAACAGATGGACTACAGTCTGTAACTGTAGAACTACAAAGTGCAGCTATACAGTAAGTGGAGCTGATAAAATAGACAGTGAACGTAGAAATAAGGAGGTGGTCATAATGTTATGCCTGATCGGTGTATATATGTTTATGCAAGCAAACCGTTTTCCAGGATGTAGGTATATTTCTGTCCTGAATTTGTGTTGTATAGTAGCAAAAGTATGCTTACTCACAAAGCTGCCCCGTATTATGAATATTTAGGTATTTGTTACTTTAAAAAAAAGGCAACATGATGTTTCTTGTCACTCAGATCACAGAATTGGCTCAACTATACAATTCATCCTAAACCACATTGCGTCACACCACCCATAGCTGCCTGATGTTTGCCCTACACCATCGAAGAAGGTCGAGTCTGACCATTTCTACGTTGGTATGGGTAATGATTACAGGTCAGTGAAGTCTTCGTTTTGCTCATTAAAGGGGTATTTGTTGTCATATTCCACCAAAACTCATCTCAGTGTTTGTTCAGAAAAGCTTGTAGCCCAGAGTCTCTCCATACTAACCATTCCATATGTCCAGGAAGCCTGAAAAAATGAAGAAGCTCAGTAACCATGCCAACTCAGCCATCCCTCTGGATTTTCTGAAGTGGATAGGAGAGGCTCAGTCAGGCTGCTGTGGTTGAGGGTGCATGAGCGAGATTTCTGTATCATTCAGATATCTGCTTCTTGTTACCTTTTCCTGTCATTTATTTTTCTTTTGTCTCGTTCTGTTTACACATCAGTTATACTCATTTACACAATGTTGATTAGAGGCACGACTGTAGCATGTTTCTGTCAACTCACGTGACATAAACCAGAAACCCAAACCAGAACATGTTTAAGGCTGGGATGCTCTTTCTTTATGCGTTCATCAGCACAATTTCTTTCTGTTTTTGTTTTTTTCTGTTCTTCTCCTAAATACTGTTAACTCTTTCAGAGTGTCAAGTAGGGGGCAGAATGAGTCCAACTTCAGAACTTCAGCTAATAAAAAACAGCAATCGATAAACAGCTTTGAAAAGTAATTTTGTGTGTGTGTGTGTGTGTGTGTGTGTGTGTGTGTGTGTATATATATATATATATAATATTACTTTTCAAAGCTGTTTATTGATTGCTGTTTTTTCTGTTTAGGTTGTTTTTAAGTTTTTGACATCTTTGAAAACGCCCGTTTCCCTATATATTGTGTGTAAACTTCATGAAGAACTGACTTCAAGAAACTTGGGAAAAAGTCTGGCTCAACAACTATTCATAGATGGTACATTAAAGCTGGTTTATAGCTACACACACACGCATACATATTATATATATATATATATATATATATATATATACACACACACACACTAACACACATGTGTGTGTGTGTGTGTATGTGTATATATATATATATATATATATATATATATATATATATATATATATATATATAAAATATGTATGTGTGTGTATGTATTAATGTATATGGTGACACGTTCCATGAGTGTCATGTTTGTAAGCATCTATAAACACATTTATAACAGCTGTTATAGCCATGTTTATTATGCATTATGAATTGTAAGCGTAATACATTATAAGTACTGTCAATAACAAATTATAAGCTTTCATAAGATGTGTTTGTAAACTCTAAGTAAAGTGAAGCGAACTGTACTAAAGCCTCCTCCAGCGTTAAGAGTGAGGCTTTGAGTTGAAGTATTTACTGAAGGATTTACTGAAACACATTAAAGCACATTACAGGCTTCAAATGTCAGATTTTAGTGCTGCCATCAGTGTTTTACCCAGCGTAGGAAAGAAAGTGGACACCACCGTTAGCCTGACACTAACTTAACACCGCTTATCAAATATTTTATTATTTTTATGTCAGCTCTGATTTTACTGTTTTATTATTTTTCTTATTTATTTTGAATGTTATTGAGCAGTTGAATATTCAGGTTTGAAGCCCTGAAGATGCAGCTCTAACAGCACCAGTACTGAGAAATAAAATATTGGAAATCTCAGAGTGTAAATAAACTTCCTATTTGTCTTTACTTTAAACTCTGGGACCGACTTCTTTGGCAATGACAGTATAACTTGTTATTAACACTACTTAAAATGCATTATATTAACAATTCCTAATGCATAATAAATATGGCTATAAAGTATACTTCAGTGTAGTTCACTTTTATAAATATTTATAGGCATGTTTATAAATATATATATTTATATGTCTTATGAATGCATCACATGTTATAAATGTGTTCATAGATGCTTCCAAACGTAACGTTCATAGAAAGTGTTACCATATATATATAATATATGTAGCTCCCAACCAATTTTTGTCAGCAGATTTACCTGATAGTTTGAAGAGGGAAGGAAATGGTCCATATTGACACTAGTTAGCCTAATAACTCACTCACCAAGATCGCCGCCCTGCTGGACAGTCTGATGAGATTTCATTAATCTGCACATGGAGACCTACTAGCCAGCTTCTGTATTTTAAATGAAGATCTTTAACTTATTAAACTATTGCCTTGAGCTAATGTGATGAAAGGAGTTACACAAGGAAACATTCAGACCACAAGTATTGATTAATATGGGAAGCATCAGTGACCACGTTCAGACGGAGTAACATGTTAACATGTGCCGTCTGCTTTAAAGGTTTAATTATTCTTTTGCCTTGGTTTGCTGTGGAACTGAGAGCTTGAACATAACTCCAGCTAGGCTAGACTAAAAAGTAGAAGCTGCTTATCTAGTCCTGATCAGCCGTAAACTCGGAGTACCATTGTACAGTTTGCGCAAAAGTTTGGGTACACCTGGTCACATGACGTTTTGTCAATTTTCTTTTTTCCCCAGTATATTCAGCAAATACTTAGAAATTGTGCACCGTGTTTTGAAATATGCCATATATAAGGTTCATTAAAGTTCATAAAGGTCCAATTAGAGGTACTTTCCTCAAGCAAAGGTCCAGAATATCATAATGTCTAACTTGCATCATGATTCAGTGCCATATACTGTTTACTGAAGTAAGCTAGTAGGAATATCAACATCCTACACAATCAACAACTGAATCTCAAATCAAATAAAGTCCAGTTCAGTCATATTTCAACAATATTTATTGCCAGTTTTCTCTTTTAGATCACATCATGTGAAATAACTTCCCTCTCACTCACTTTCTTCTCCGACACCTCGTCGCCCTGTGTGTGCGTCTCTCACTAGAGTCTCAGTGCTCATCGTAGTGCACAGATCTGATTGGCTGAGTAGAGTCATGTGTGATATTTAGGGGGCAGTCATGGGCTGAAGGTTAGGGAACTAGCCCTGTGACTGAAAGGTTGCCGGTTCGATCCCCAGCGCCGACAGTCTATGACTGAGGTGTCCTTGAGCAAGACACCTAACCCCCAATTGCTCCCCGGGCGCCGTGGATAGGGCTGCCCACTGCTCTGGGTAAGTGTGCTCACTGCCCCCTAGTGTGTGTATTCACTAGTGTGTATGTGGTGTGGGTTAAATGTGGAGGTGGAATTTCCCGGTTTGTGGGGATTGCTTGCGATTGGTCTGAGTGTCTCTTGGGCCGCTAAAGATACCGTAATGACTAGAAGTGATGCACCGATTAAAACAGGACCACCACGTCGAATTTAAATAATTCTCCGTAGTTTATCGGTTGTAGGTCCAGGTCTGCTTAGGTCAGCGTCTGGGTCTGCACTCAGACCACGGTCCACCTATTAGTGACCTCTGCTTTGGAGGACATGCTAGATTATTTGCGATTAGAAAATGAACAAAACGTGTCATTTGAACAAGAGCGCTCAAAGTTTTGCACAAGACTGGGCCTGTGATCTTCTGGACCTGATTTTGAGATCCCCCATGGGACTTAATCAACATGTCCGTCAGTGTCCAGACAGGCAGAGGTCATTAGGAATGCACCGACTGTAGCCGTTATCGACTACTCAGAGGTCGAACTGGTGACCCTTTTCAGGCCCGCATGTACAAATACGTATACAGAGTAACAGTGTATAGGACCACAGAGTGTATTGCTGTCATTCTTGGACACCAAGAGCAGTAAATTAGCAAATAGCACTGCAAGGCTGAATATGAACAAGCAGCTAATTCATGTTCAGCAGCCTTGAGTTGGCACAAGGAAAAAAAGCTTGAAAAATAAGAAAGATTACCTTGTTCTCATGACAAGTTCTCTGGTGGGCTCAAAACAAAGCGTGACATTTATAAACGGACTCAGTTCAGGCTTCGCACGGAGGCTGTGTGCTCGCGCAATTGTGTTCCTACACTGTGTGATTGAAGTCCCATTAAAATGTTGTAAAAGCTCGGATTTCTGCGAATTTTCCCACCTCATGACTCATCCAAATGCAGCACTGCCTGTTTGAAGAGGCAGTTTTTGTTAGATGTGGTGGGTGTAGAGCGACTGCCAGTATTGCAGCCCTTCTCCATAATTTGGACTGGGCTTGCGTTTAAAAAGTTGTGTTCATACTTCATGCTTTTGAAATATGGCCACTTAAAACAACAGTGCGGCCAAAACTCATAATTTTCCTTTTTACATCACATCCAAGACCTGATCGGTGTAATACGTTTGCCTCTTTGTTGTTTTGCAATGGAATTAAAGCTAGTGTAGCTAATAAGTAATGGGAGCTGAAGCAAACAACGTGGTGCAGACCAGAGCTGGACTGGGGACTAAATCTATCTGTGGACTTTTGTCTAGACTAGCCTACTATAACCACACTGCAATCATAGTCACAGTGAGTGGATATGTATTTTCGAGCAACACTAAGCATAATTTATCTCTGCAGCTTGGCTGAGAACTTTAGTGACCGCTACAGGGAGATTCTCTCGAAAGAGGCCCTGAATCTTCTGTTGTAACTGAAGCAATCTGAACCTAAAAAAATGCTGTGTACCTTGACGTATGTGTAATCAGTTGAATTATGTGCAGTGCTGGAAGGGATCTCCTATCATATTGAGGGGAAATAGCAGCAATTTCACGTTGGATGTTCTCCTTCAAATCTTCTGCAGTGCTAGGCTCTTTTCCTTCGAGCATACCCAAGAAGAACGAAGTCTGGTGGTGTCATATCCAGTGACCATGGCAGCCAAAGCTCTTTGAAATCTTGCTGGAAGTAACCTTTTATTAACTCACAATCATCCAGCTGATTAATGAACCGTTGAAAAATGTCCAGGTACACGTCGGTGTTCAGTGCGGTGTTAAAGAAAATGGGGCCTATGATGCGCAACCTCATTGCTCAATGCAGTCCTGAGGAACACATGTTGTTTCGTTCAGATCGCTTCATCCTAGTGAGAGTTATTATTATTCGGGACCTCTTTCGAGTGATTCTCCCAGTAGTTAGCTAGCTAGTTAATCAGCCAGTGTTTGTGTTATTTTAACCATCTATAGGCTTAGTATAGAAGTAGCTAACTCACCCCTTTCGCACGTTGGCCCTGGGGTTATTTGTTCTGATAAACAAAGAAGTTGTGTATTTTTCATTTCTTCATTTCTTTGCATCAGGTTTGCAAAGGTGCAGTTCACTCTTGTTCTGCCTTCACTGTGCGTCTGCGTACACAGCTATGCAGACAGCTTAACACTCTTCCTTAAGTGACCAAGACACGTGGTGGAGTCTTTAAGTGTTTTAATGGAAGCGGTGTAAAACTAGGAAAAAAATAAAAACCAGGAAACATGACTTTCAGTTCCAACATATAAATAAATGAACCACTTATCATGTAAAGCAAAAGATATCAACTGAATTGGCTGTGGGGTTGTTACAATACACTACAGTCAAGTTGAGGTATCACAAACACCAAAACACAGAAGCTAACAGTGGCTGACTAGCATAAATCCACAGATCAAACTATGCTATAAAACAAAAACATCTAGCAAACAGAAGGCACAAAGAGTCTACAAAAAAGGTCCAATTAACTAAATACTCACAGATAATGCCTGAACAACAAGAAATAAAGATTGAGTTTTGACTGCTGCTTGCAAGCTCCTCCATGTTGCTCAGAATGCTGCAAAGTGTCACTGCAGGAACTGCACCACTAGGGGGGCAGTACCAATGCTAAGCATGAGTCAGAACACTCCCCACCTGGCATCTTTCAAGATGCCAAACGGTCATAACAAATGTGATCATGCATGTCACTTATTCACATCCTCAGACAGCAGAAGGATGACTTCAGAGATAGGCCTCAAGAACTGTTTGTGTGTGCCATCCTTACTTATCTTCACTTCAACTTTTCTGATCTTCTTATCAGCACTGGGAAAGGTTTTAATGATCAAGCCAACCGGCCAGTCATGTCTCTTAGCTTGATTGTCCTTTAACAGGACGATGTCTCCTTCTTTCAGGTCACGTTTGTCATTTCTCCATTTGCGGCGATCTTGGAGAACAATAGCGTATTCCTTTCTCCATCGCTCCCAGAATGTATTGGCCAAACATTGCACTTGCCGCCACTGACGTCTGAAGAGATCACTGTTGTCAAAGTGTCCTGGAGGTATGGGGGGTGTGCCAATCTTCTGGGTAAGGAGCATGTTTGGAGTGAGAATAAGTGGCTGATCAGGATCTGTAGACACTGAGGTGAGTGGTCTAGAATTAACTATGGCAGTGACCTCAGCCATGAATGTCACCAGAACTTCGTAAGTAAGCCTTGTTGAGCCAAGTTGGAGAAGCATTGCATCGAGAATGCGACGTGCTATGCCAATCATCCGTTCCCAGCTACCACCCATATGTGAAGAATGTGGAGGGTTGAAGATCCACCTGCACCCCTGATCTGTCAGAAAGCTCTCAACTTCCTTGCTGTTGCAGCCATCAGCTGTGATTTGGAGTTCTTTGCAGGCTCCCACAAAATTGGACCCACAGTCAGATCTTAATTGCTTTGCTGCTCCTCGGATAGCAAAGAAACGTCTGAGAGCGTTAATGAAACTGGAAGCCTCCATTGTTTCAACAACCTCGATGTGGATGGCTCGTGTACTCATACAAGTGAAAATGGCGGCCCAGCATTTTCTGTTCGCATGGCCTCCACGTGTTCTTCTGGAAACAATGGACCATGGGCCAAATACATCCAGTCCTACATAGGTGAAAGGAGGTTCTGTGCTTAAACGGTCAATAGGCAGGTCTCCCATTTTTTGTTCTTGAGTTTTGCCACGTAGCTTGCGACAGGTTACACAGTTATATATTACATTACTGATGGCTCGTTTTCCACCAACAATCCAAAATCCAGCTGTTCTTATGGATCCCTCAGTAAAATGCCGGCCTTGATGGTGGACTTTTTGGTGGTAGTGTCTGATGAACAATTTGGTTACATGGTGTCTGCCTGGAACGATCACTGGGTGCATCTGGTCTTGTGTGAACTGTGATCTATGGAGTCTTCCTCCAACTCTAAGAACTCCTTGTGAATCAACAAAGGGGCAGAGTTTCGCAAGGGAGCTGTGTTTCTGAATGAGGCTTCCTCTTTTGATGCATTCAATCTCATCTGCAAAAACCTCTTTCTGAACTGTGCATATGATACTTGCTTTTGCTTGTTCAAGTTCTTTGAGGAGGGGCTTATTGCACACATGCCAGCCGTGGCAGGAGCTGTCATTTGCTGCTTCTGTGAAGGACTGTGCAATGTGCAAGAGGCGAGCAAGAGCTCTTGTGAGTGCCTTCCAACTTGAAAAACGTTCAAACCGAGCACTGCCAAGCTGACTCTCTACCATTCGTGTAGCCTTTACTGTGACCTCTGGACGTATCTCTGTGTCTGATGTGGGATCAACAAGAGGGAACGTAGGCTGGCTTGATGTACTCTGTTGTACTTCACTCAGAAAAGCAGGGCCAGTGAGCCAGGAAGAAAGGGCAAGCTGTTTCGCAGAAAGTGGTCTTGTGGCATGGTCAGCTGGATTTAAGCTGGTGGGCACGTAGTTCCATTGGTTTGCTTGTGTTGAACGCCTAATTCGATGCACTCGGTTGTGAACATAAACATAGAATCGCCTGGATTCATTAAAAATGTAGCCAAGCACAACCTTACTATCAGTGAAGAATTTCATGTCATCTATTGGAGTGTCTAGTTCCTCTGTGATGATTTCTGCAATCTCCACTGCAAGCACAGCCGCACATAGTTCAAGCCTTGGTATGGTAAGTTCAGGTTTGGGAGCTAGCTTGGCTTTTCCAAAGATGAATCCCACATGGCTTTTTTCTTCAGCATCAGTGACTTTAAGATACGCAACAGCGCCAATAGCTTTGCTTGATGCATCACAGAACACGCAAACTTCTTTCTTCTGAGCTGCAGAGACTGGCAGTGTTGTGTAGAGCCTAGGAATTTTCAACTCTTCTAGGTCTTTGAGGGATTTGGTCCACTGCTGCCATTCTGCGTACTTCTCTGTAGGTAATGGTGCATCCCATTCGTGAGTGTCAGATGTGAGCTCTCTGAGGATTAAGCGACCTTGGACACTGACAGGTGCAGCAAAGCCAAGAGGATCGAATAGGCTGTTAATTGTTGATAACACCGCACGACGTGTGAATGGCTTATTATCAACAGTCACTTCAAATGTGAATGTGTCTGTCAAAATGTCCCACCTAAGACCCAGGCTCCGCTGCATGGGAGGAAGGTCATGCCCAACATCAAGGTCCTGTAGGCCTTTAGCCAAGTCTTCACCTGAAAATGCCCTCATGACATCAAGGCTATTGGATACAATTTTGTGAAGTCTGATGTTGGATTGAGCCAGCATGTCTTTCGCTTTGCTGAGTACAGTGATGGCTTCTTCTGCACATGGAAAAGATTTCAAACCATCGTCAACATAGAAGTGCCTCTCTATGAACTGTCTCACTTCAGCGCCAAAGGTCTTTTCTCCCTCTATAGCTGACCGCTTAAGGCCGTACATGGCCACTGCTGGGGAGGGACAATTTCCAAACACATGAACTTTCATGCGGTACTCTACCACATCACTGTCAAGGTCGTGACCATGAAACCATAGGAAACGGAGGAAGTCACGATGATCTGCTCTGACCAGGAAACTGTAATACATCTGTTCAACATCAGCCATCACAGCAACAGGTTCTTTCCGGAAGCGAATGAGAACCCCATGCAAACTGTTATTCAAATCGGGGCCCTGTAAGAGCACATCATTGAGTGAGACGCCACCACATTTTGCACTTGAGTCAAACACAATTCTGATTTGTCCTGGTTTCTGGGGGTGGTAAACCCCAAAGCTAGGCAGATACCAGCACTCCGTGTTGCTTTCCAAAGGAGGGGCAGGTTCAGCATGCCCATTGATGAAGATCTTTTCCATAAAAGCTACAAAATGATCTTTCATTTCTTGTTTCTTTTGCAGGGTGCGACGAAGTGACATAAGCCGAGTGAGGGCTTGATCCCGGTTGTTTGGTAGGCGTTGCCTGGGAACACGAAATGGTAGAGGTGCCACCCAACTGTTTGTCTCATCTTTAACAAACTCCTTGTTCATGATGTGGAGGAATTTTTCATCCTCAATGGAAAGAGCGAGTTTGTTGCTGTCCTCTGAACAGTTGAAGAACTGTCTCTCTGGGTTCTCTTTCATTGGTGTGTATGTAGGCAAGACTTTGGGGCATGTCTGCTGCTCATGTGCCAATTTCTCTTTCACAGAGATGCTGTTCTCACACGGAGTAAGATAGCTGTGACGTCCATTCTCTAAGATGTTAGTTTTGAAGACATTCACAATAGGTCTATGAGCACCACCTAAGCAGACATCACCGATAATGACCCATCCTAAATCCAGGTGCTGGGCATAGGGAGCATTATGTTTCCCGTTACGTTGGCTTCGAACTTTGTGCACGCGGATGATGTCTCGCCCCAGTAATAGAAGAATTTCAGCAGAAGGGTCGAGAGGTGGAATCTTATTGGAAATCTCCCTGAGATGAGGGTGGCTGTGTGCAGCTTCTGGTGTAGGAATTTCCTCTCTGTTATTTGGAATTTGGTTGCACTCAATGAGGGTAGGAAGTCGCAGGTGAACATTCCCGTCAGCTGACTCTACCATGAAGCCCACAGCGCGCCTCCCAGCTGTGTCTACTGTGCCAGAGCACGTTTTGAGAGCATAGGGGAAACTGTTGCTGTGTACATTGAAAATGTCAAAGAATGCAGACCTTGCCAATGATACATTGCTCTGATCATCCAATATGACATACATCTTGACCTTCTTTTCTGGATGCCCTTCTGGATAAACATGCACTAGGCATATTTTAGAACAAGATTTGCCTTGGAACCCCTGTCCACAGACTTCTGTGCATGTAGAAGTTAGAATAGCTGAATCATGCTCATGATGCTCCCCACCATGGTCTACAGGAGGTGTGTCAGATTCCTTATTGACCCAAGGTGCAGGGCCTGCGTGGAGAGCAGAAACATGACGATTGCTATCACACTCTGAACAGTGAATGACTGCTTTGCACTCTTTTGCCTGATGTGCAGTGGAAGCACAGCATTTGAAACATACAAAGTGCTCCTTCAGGAAAGTCATACGTTCCTCAAGTGGCTTTTCCCTGAAACCCCTGCACTTCCTGAGGGAATGAGGTTTCTTGTGCATAGGACATTCCTTTTCAGGATCTATTACAGGTCTCTTAGACACAGAGGAGGATGACTGCTGTTCAACCTTTGTTTTGTTAACTGTGACAGGATCTCTCCAGCGTTTTGATTGAACTTTATCACTGCGAAGGGGCACTGTGTTGGGCGTTGGAAGGCTGAAGCTTGGGTCCGTCCTCATTTCTGCATTGCAACGCACAAAATCCACAAAATAGGAAAAGGGTGGATATGGTACATCATACTCTCTTTTGTACCTAAACCCCTGACTCATCCATTGCTCTTGGAGGTTGTAAGGTAGTTTCTCAACAATAGGGTTAATCCCTCTGGCTGTGTCAAGAAAGCTGAGCCCTGGTAAGTAACCCTCGCATTTTGCTGCTTCGATTTCGAGGAGCAGATCTGCAAGCTCTTGAAGCTGGAGGTAATTTTTATGTGCAACTCTTGGAAACTTCTCGAGTCTTGAAAAGAGAGAACCTTCGATGGCTTCTGGAGAGCCATAACACCGGTCAAGTCTCTGCCACACCATATACAGGCCTGTGTCAGGTTGATTGATGTGAACTGCTCTCATTCTTTTAGCATGCTGCAGTGCCTCACCGCTTAACCACTTTATGAGAAGATCAAGCTGCTCACTTGATTTAAGGTCAAGCCCTTCAGTAGCATTGAGAAAGCTAGATTTCCATGACAAGTAATTAGCAGGCTGATTGTCAAATGTTTTCAAACCTGCTGTGACTAAATCTCGACGAGCTAGGTAAATAGCTAAATCTGACACATTGGAAGACTTGGGCTGGATGTTGTGACTAGGCTGTCTCCTTTTACTGGCATCACTGTAATACTGTGGATGCTTCGGAGGACTAAGAGTGGTGTCACTAAAGTTTAGCTGGGTATTAGATTGTGGCCTTTGCTTCTGTTGAGGTTGAGAAGCTATGCCCCCTGGTGTTGGCAAGCCTTTATTGGCACTCTGATCTTCGGGGTTTATAGTATTAACATGCTGTGACACTGATGTGACGGTTTCTACATTTACAGTACTTGGCTGAGTAGGGTGGTGAACTTGCTGAGGAGCAAAGTGAGTCTGGATATATTCACTGGTGCGCCCAAGTGACTGACGATGTGATGTACACTGGCTGACTTTACTACAGTGCTCATTGATTTCTACATCTGTAGCTGCTTCAAGTACTTGAGCTTCCGCTGATGCTGCCTCAGCTTCACACTCCTCCTTAAGAGCATTGAGTGTTGCTTCTATACGTGCTTTCTCTATGGATGCATTTGCATCAATCTGGGCCTGTTCCACTTTCATGGCTATTTCACGCTTAGCATATACAGCTCGTGTGCGTGCTGCTTCAGCCTTGGCTCTAGCACGAGCTGCAGCAGCACTGACTGAGGACTTACTTGAGCGTCGTGAAGAGGAGGAAGATGAAGAGCACTCAGACCGTACTTCCAGTCCATGAAGATCAGGGTCACCAGCTTTTGTCTCTGCCATTGTTGTTGTTGATGCAAGCAGTTGTGTCTCCAGTCCAATCTTTAGATGAAGCTATCTTTTTACTGTTCTGCCTTCACTGTGCGTCTGCGTACACAGCTATGCAGACAGCTTAACACTCTTCCTTAAGTGACCAAGACACGTGGTGGAGTCTTTAAGTGTTTTAATGGAAGCGGTGTAAAACTAGGAAAAAAATAAAAACCAGGAAACATGACTTTCAGTTCCAACATATAAATAAATGAACCACTTATCATGTAAAGCAAAAGATATCAACTGAATTGGCTGTGGGGTTGTTACAATACACTACAGTCAAGTTGAGGTATCACAAACACCAAAACACAGAAGCTAACAGTGGCTGACTAGCATAAATCCACAGATCAAACTATGCTATAAAACAAAAACATCTAGCAAACAGAAGGCACAAAGAGTCTACAAAAAAGGTCCAATTAACTAAATACTCACAGATAATGCCTGAACAACAAGAAATAAAGATTGAGTTTTGACTGCTGCTTGCAAGCTCCTCCATGTTGCTCAGAATGCTGCAAAGTGTCACTGCAGGAACTGCACCACTAGGGGGGCAGTACCAATGCTAAGCATGAGTCAGAACAACTCTCAAAAATAAAGGTACGAAACTGGGGCTGTACCTCACTAGGGCTGTACCTCTCTTGTCACTGGGGTGGTACCCTCAAGGGTACATCTCAGTATCTTTAGTTAAGGAACATAACTGTACCATAATACATTTCAGTCATATTTTCTCAGCTGCATCGTCTCCAGGCTTTTCATTTTGTTGTTCTGTTTTAAAACATTAGGATATGAAAAGGCACAAATGTATATTTTCCACTAAGAACTTATTTAAATTGGACCCTAAACCACCATTGTGCCTTTGAGGGAACATTGCATAGTTTGTATTTTAATGAATGAAAAATGAACCTTTATTTCTAACAGTGTATATGAATCTGGAGAACGGTTGTTGATATGTGAGCTCCCTTCAGTGCTCCTTCAGAAGCTCCACTCCAAAATTCATGGACGTGAATTCATTGCCCGAGATAAACGACTCTTTTGATCTTTGTGGCCTTGAACGTATTTGCAAATGTACAGATAAATACCAGGAAATAACATTAGATTGAACAATAATGAAGCAAGTGATGTAACTAGGGTTAGCTGGGTTGTGGGTTAGCAAACTGTCTCTTACGTTGATGCTGTGAAACATTAGGACAAAACAGTACTGACCACAATGTGTTAAGGTTACCCACTTGTTGAGGAGGAGCGACCTCCTCATCCCTTTTCTTTAAAGGTGGAACAGGCAAGACCACATTTGGCACCGAAGCTGCTTCTTCGAATTTTCACGTTCCAGTTTAATTGGTGCACAATGCAGTGTAGGCGGTCACTGTCTGGGCTGTGAAGCAGAAAAAGAGATTACAGCACACAGAGGGAGTGTGACTGCATTCATCGCACATCATGCCATTTTCCTACTATATCTTTACAGTGAAAACAGCTTTATGTTTCTATTTTAATGTTTAAAATGTCAAATAAATAATCTTTAGGTAACCCTCTGTTTTTTTACCATGCACCCCGTCCTCCTTACACTTTATTTGAGTTTTTTTTTGTTGAGATAATAATAATAATAATCTGTATTTATATGACGTTACATACAATGGAGCAGTTCAAAGTCCTTTACATGGTATTAAAAGAAGGAGTAACATTCAAAATAAAAAAGAAAAGAAACAATAAAAACAGTAAAATCAGAGTTGACATAAAAAAATAAATCCTGTCGCAATGGACAAACTTGGAGACATTGTTATTTGTCATTATACGGGTTACACTCTGTTAAAATCAGGTTAACCACTTAAGATCTTACTTTTAAAATCAAAGAAAAGCTATTTTTTAAATATGTAAAGCACATCTTTGGAAATGGCTGTGGAAACAGCTTGCAGTCTAAAGTTTCTGGAGCACTGTTAACACGCCATGAATCTACACCAGAAGAAGCTCATGAAAACACATACATGCGCTAGCATCTATTAAAACAATAGGCGAAGTAGGTTTTAAAAGATATTGGGATTCTCAGAAAATGTCATATTCGTTATTTTCAGATGTTTCTCAGGGCTACTGGTAACCATGTTGAAGCCTTGAAACCATGAAGAACATTATGATTGTGCTTTAATAGAACAGACTAGCTTTTCCTTTTTAAAACACTATGATGGAGTCCATCTGTAAGCTGTAGTGTCTTTTGCCCGCAAAAGCATGATACTAGCACTAGACTGTGAAGTCATTGTTAACCGCCAAGACGTCCACTGCCATTGTCCCTTCAACCTCTGTCAGTTCACTTTATCGGTCAGTAGATCTTTATAATCATGAGGTTAATTCCTCAGAAAGAAAAAAAGGTCCCAGTGCTCTGCAGAGCACATCTAAAGCGGTCAGACATACAAGAGCCCTCGCACTTGACCTTGGACCTCTACACATAAGCTTTGTTTTTGACATTCTGTTATCTCTAAAAAGTACATTGAAGAGCTAAAAATGTAATAGCACCGTTGCTGTTACTTTTTAGCTACACCTTTTCAAACAAGTGAATTCAGCAACTTTAGTTGTGCACATACAAATTGTATAGTCTCCATAGAAAAGCACTGACCAAGGTCTAAGGTCATCATGGCCAGTACCATTGGAGTGGAGCTTCATCCAGAACCTTTGGGATGATTCAGAGTGATCCAGAGCTAATCATCCAACATCAGTAGCTGACCTCACTAATGCTCTTATGGCTGAATATCCTCACAGCTATGTTCCAACGTGTAGTTTAAAGCCTTCCCAGATGAGTCGAGGTTGTTAGGAGGGACTGACTCCCTATTCAGGAGAAATGTATGTCTTGTAACTAAAACTAAAAAACAAAGTTCTGACACCAAACATTTCTTATATCTTGGCTGGTCACCTTACATTTTGGGGACCTTGACCTTTTGCTGCTATACCTGAACTTGGAATGTAGGACTGGGAGGTGCTGGTTGGCCTCTTGGCTCTTTCTCTAAGACCTGGCCGAAGTCCCACATCGTTTGAGAGGAATACAGTGGTGTGTGTTGCCTCGAGCTTTTTTCGACTGTGCTGAGCACTCAATCACCGCACGCGCTCACTAGCTTTTGAATCTCCTCCAGCCATTCCTCTAACAAAGCATCCATTGTTGCCAGCTCAGGCACTGTTGAAAGTCAGCCATGTAGACTTAGAGCAGCCATTTACCATTTAGGAGCACACTGAATGCCCAGGCCGTGCTCGCAGAACTAAGTGTTACAATGTGGAGCAGGAAGCATAACAACACTGCTCAGAGAACTCAAGGCAACATGGTGCAGTAAGATTTCTGGGCTTCATTTTTGGTCACCAATGTTCATAAAGACAGGAAAGATTACCATTTCCGTTTCAATTGAACACACATCATGTCTCAACAAGCATTTAATACTTTTTTTCCTTCAGTTTACCTTTGGTTTGGTGTAGCAGGTAGCACTGCCACCCTCCACCCAGCTTCCCAAAGTTTGAGTCTCAGCTCAGGAAAGGGCTCTGATCCTTGGGCAAGATTCCTAATGCTACATAGGCTATCTCTGTAACATGCTTAAACTGTAATTCACTCTGGATGAACAGCTGTAAATGTAATATCGGCTAAGTTTCCCATTAAAAAAAAAAAGTCACAAATGGAGTTCCAGAATAACTGAAGTTTAGAGGGAGGACCAGGCCTTAAACCCTCATCCTTACAATGTAACATGTCAGGCTTCAGTCCTTGCAGGTCACAACACTGCAGATGTCAATACACTGCCTCATTAAACACACCTGATTCAGCTCTTTAGCTAATTAGCAAGGTCTTTATGAACTGAATTCAGAGAACTGAATGGGGGGATCTCTGCAGCAGTTGAGCCCAGAAGGTCCTCAGTTTGACATGCCTGACTTAATACCTATAAATGTTCGTCTCTCCCTTCAGTTTCCTGTGACATTGGGACACCCTACACCTAGATGTGAACATGCAAAACAGAGGGCTAAGGGGCAAGGGGTGAAATGGGATTGGGCCTTAGTCTGATATTCTAGACACTGGAAAGCCCTTGGGTTCACAGAGAGGCCTGTGTGTACCACCCAGTGAAGAGAGGGGCAAGTTGACCTTGAAAGGTAAAGCAGACTGGTGAAAACCGGTTGAAACTACTTTTTAGGAGTGAGCTCTTTGTACAATGGCTAAATTGATGCATGAAGAGATGCACCTATTAGAGAATGAGCTAATATCAAAATTTGAGAAGTAAGGTGGGGGGATATCAAATTTTCTCAGCACTTTTTTACAGGGTAGTAATTAGATTAAAATAAGAGACCCTTATTATTCCCATAATGGGGAAATTTTACCACCGTATTTAACACATCCGTGCAGTGAAACAGCACATTCACACTAGTAAAGACACAGACCAGGGGGCAGTGAGCACACTTGCCCGGAGCGATGGGCAGCCCAATCCGCAGAAACCGGGGAGCAGTTGGGGGTTGGGTGCCTTGCTCAGGGGCACCTCAGTCATTCTGGTTCTCTAACCTCCAGCCCACGACTGCACTGATAATAATAACAGTAATAGTAACAGTAATAACAGTAACTGCCCTAGTAATAATAACAGTAACAGTAATAACATCTTTTATACAGTACCAATTAACACACACTTGCACAAACTCATTTATGTTTTTGTGATCATAAAGACTTGAACGCTTAAAATTTCTGAAGTACTATTGGGATGGTATTAGTTTTTCAGTGGAAGGTTGTGTTATGCAGTTTTACCACATGGCATCAGGGTTATCTCTATGGAAATAAGGGTTATCTCTATGGGAGTCAGGGTTATCTCTGTGGGAGTCAGGGTTATCTCTCTGGGAGTCAGGGTTATCTCTATGGGAGTCAGGGTTATCTCTCTGGGAGTCAGGGTTATCTCTATGGGAATCAGGGTTATATCTCCAGAAATCAGGGTTATCTCTCTGGGAGTCAGGGTTATCTCTCTGGGAGTCAGGGTTATCTCTCTGGGAGTCAGGGTTATCTCTCTGGGAGTCAGGGTTATCTCTCTGGGAATCAGGGTTATCTCTATGGGAATCAGGGTTATCTCTCTGGGAGTCAGGGTTATCTCTCTGGGAATCAGGGTTATCTCTATGGGAATCAGGGTTATCTCTATGGGAATCAGGGTTATCTCTCTGGGAGTCAGGGTTATCTCTCTGGGAATCAGGGTTATCTCTATGGGAATCAGGGTTATCTCTATGGGAATCAGGGTTATCTCTATGGGAATCAGGGTTATATCTCCAGAAATCAGGGTTATCTCTGTGGGAGTCAGGGTTATCTCTATGGTTTGTTTTGTGAAAGGTAAAAGTCACCAGAATCTGTTCTGAGCCTGCGGTCCTTTAAACATTACTGTCAGATTGGACTTAAAGCATCTGAGAAACATCAGCGGTGATTACATTACTCCAGCTCCCCATGCAATCTTGGCAGAAAATCACACAAGTCAAATGTAAATAGTGACGTTGTTATCCATTAATGAATTTATAACCTAAACTGGAAAAAAAATAAATTCCTGAACACCAAATTCCTTTTCTGCAGTCTCAGCATACTGTATGTAGATCTTCTTCAGTCCTGTTCGAAAAGCCGCTCAGGTGGCTTCTCCTGAAGCTGCTTAACCCTCTACTGCATGCATTATGAGAGCAATTAAAAAAATGGAAGAAATACTCAATTAACTTTTCTTGCTTAAAATGGACCTGATTGTGTGTGCAGGGGTATTTGGGGTATGTTGCCCAGGAAGAAATGATATAGAGCCATGTTCCCTGAGGTGGTGAGACCTGGCTTGTGTCTGGCCAAATCCATTCCACTGTTGCACAATGTTGCTTCTAGGCAACTAAAATATTTCTGCAAATTCGCAAAACAAAAAAAGTGACACTGAGTGTTGAAAATGAGGTTTAGAAGTGCCCAATAAGAGACAATATGACCGAGTACATGTTTTTTATTGACTTAATCAAACTCTTCCCTTTATCGTTAACCCTGTCATTGTCTTAAAGTAAGAAAAATGGGTTTGTTGACCTGAGGCAACATTGTGCAATGGAGGGTTAGGAGAACATGTGTAGCTGCATGAAGCTACAGCTTGCAGCTCTGAAGAATCTGAATGAGATGATTTTGTTTGACTGTTTCCTTTGGTCTCTGCATAATTCCATATGTGTTCTTTCATAGCTTTTGAATCAGGATGAAACTTGAGGTTCCAAGGTTCATGGAGCTGTTTACTAAACAATCACAATCATACAGAATTGTTGTGAGGTCAGAGGTTTACACCCTTATGAACAAATGACCATGCCTTTGTTTTGTGCTCATGTTGAATCTCTCAGCTCTGGCCACGAGAACATACCAGTCTTCTTAGGTCATCGGAGGAAGGACACAACCATATGCACTCTGTTTTTCCCCAAGGCTGAGTAATTCCAAGCTCTGCTGGTTTTCTATGGCTCAGTTAGGTTACCTTATGCTGACATGGGGCAGACTTAGCTTAGTCTTAGGGATACTGCATGCTACATTGTCAGAGCTGCATATCAGAAAAAGTCATTTCTGTTTCAATTCCATTTCAGTCAGATCCGGAGAGTAGATCACATTTGGTTTTTGCACAAAGAATATAAGCTTAAACTCCAGCAACTGGCTTTATGCAGACTGCATGCCTGAGTCATCATACCTTTGCCTGATGTTTCTTCACACTCTCTGAGTTGTGTGTTAAATGTGTGAAGCAGGAATGACCACTGTCACAACACACCTGCAACATCATAAGCAGCTTTTTAGGGAATTAAATATATATTTGTTTGTTTTTCTAAGCACGTTTATAACATTTAAATATAAATATTTATTCAATTTTGTTGGCCAGTATAGAAAAAGCTGTTCAGGGAGTCCGGCCTGTTTTTCTAATAGCCTTACAGTGCACAGACATGTGCTTGCGATTGTAATATATGTAGCTATTGGTATATCTTGACATTTATTTTAGATGTTGCACAGTAATGAAGCATGAATTTGTGACTACTCATGTCTTTAATATTCAGGGAGGAAATGGGCCAGAACGCACTGGTAGTAAACGTCGAGATGGAACGGTGTTTTAGCTCAAACTTTGAAAACCTAGGTAACTATTTTTATAGAGAAATCCCACGTTCTTATTGAACTCTGTTCTAAAGTGTGAGCATGAAGCGAATCCCATTCATCCAAAGGAAAATCACGATGCTGCAGCAGGGTCCACCTACCGAGACGCTATGGTAACAACAGTTGGTAATAAAATACCTTTCTAGGTAAGTCAGTGTAAAGAGATTTTGTTCCAATTGATTTTAGAGCATTTCTATTGGTCCATTCATCATGAAATTTTTACACAGTGTAAAGAACAGCTGGTGTTTTTTAAAAAAAAAACTAAAAATAGACAAAAATGGAGATACATGATTTTCATTGGGGAGCAACCATATATAGGCCCAATTCCATTTCTTATTTTTACCCCTGCCCCTTTGTTTTCAAGAGTCACCTTGAAAAAATACTCACACTTGTTAGTTTCTTTGGTCTCTTGTGCAGACGTCTTGCCTCTGAGAAACATTTCGCCCTACCCCTCTATCTCAACATAAATTGGGACACCCTACCCCTAGGCGTGAATGGAGGGGTAGGGCTAAGTGGTAGGGGCAAGGGGTCAAATGGGATTATCCAATGTAATGAATATTACTTGTTGATTTGAGTGTTTATTCCTGAAGTTAGTCATACTCTCAGGATAAAACGTCCAATATCAGGTAGCATAATGACCGCTAACTAGCCTACTGATGTCAGCTATTAATTGCAAGCAAGGCGTTTAAAAATAAACATATCTAATGTTAACTGGACACGGAACATCCTTGACGGTTTGGATCACGTGATGAAAGAGGTAGTGTAGTATTTGTGATGCAATAGGAGTGTTTGATTCGCTTTCTAGACTGTTTATTGGATAATTATGAAGGTCCTTGAATGGAAAGGTCATTTTAAGGTGTTTATCAAAGTGAAATTGCAATAGATACAAAAAAACACCAAACAACTTTACTCAACATTTCTTATGACTATATCAAGTGGCATCAGCAGCCACCTAGAAACCTGCAGGTTAAGGCTAGTGAGATTTACACCTGCAGTTTGCATGATGCTTTTATTTGTTCGCTCCATCAGCTTCATAGCTCTAGTACAAAACTCAAAGAAGCAAAGCAAACATGCCTTGGCTGATGGGCTGCATTTGACATAATGGGACAAAGTGTGTGTATTTGATTTTTTGTTTGAAATATTTCATTTAAACACTAATGCTGAGTCTGAGTAGGTCTTTAGACACATGAACTGAATTAACCTCATGAGTTAAATTCATCTCCTGAATGGGTTTAATTGAAATCGACACTGACCCAACGTCCGCTTGTCCAAGTAACCTGTCCAATCAAAACGTGTCCTTTACGCGACGCGGATGCTCAGGGTTCATTTTTTAGTTGCAGAGTGCTCCTCCCGCAATATATCTGCGCTAGTTTTAGCTATCGGGTCGACATGAGATGAATTTAAATCCCAGAGGCACTCAATAGCTAATTTCACTCTTGTTAATGCTGCCATTAATCAGTGTACAGGCTGACAGGCCGCTATAGGGAGACAGTATGTTCAGTGTGCGTAGTTGAGAGAAGTGGACGTGGGTGGCCAGACGCTGGCTGCTGCTGCAATGAAGTGTTCGCCATGCTCATATATTTCATTACTCAGCCTATAACAGGAAGCGACAAGGCGAATTATTCAGAATTCAGCTCCCACCTACAGTGCGAGCAGTCTTTATGAATGAATTGGCGTGCGTACGCTTGCGTGTGTGTTTGTATGTCGGTGTGCGTATGTTTATGTCTCTGTGTGCTGTTTATCTATGCGTTCTGACGGGAAATGGTTTCTTGCTCCTGGTGAGTGCATACCCAGCATGCTTTTGTTTGCCTCTCACCTTGAGGGCATTGCTTGGTGCATTTTTGTATTATTAATCTCCCTCACTCTGTGTGTGTGCAGTGTGAGCAGTCGCATCTGCTGAGGGAGCATGAGGACGTTCAGGAGAGGACGACTCTGCGCTACGAGGAGAGAATCACCGAACTGCACAGCGTCATTGCCGAGCTCAATAAGAAGATAGACCTGCTCCAGGGAACCACCATCAGGTCTGTTCTCTCTCTCTCTCTCATGTTCGTTTGCATGTCTTGCTAAGACATGGGGTCACACGTTACTAGTTTATTAGATCCACCTACCATTTACATTTACGGCATTTGGCTGACGCTCTTATCCAGAGCAACTTACAATTTGATCGTTTTACATAGGTAGGCCAAGGCGGTGTTAGGAGTCTTGCCCAAGGACTCTTATTGGTATAGTGTAGGGTGTTCGCCCAGGTGGGGATTGAACTACAGTTTACGGTGTAGAAGGCAGAGGTGTTACCCACTACACTAGCCCAACCTACCATATATCTGCACTTTACAGTTACTTAGGCCCAATCCCATTTCTTCTTTTTATCCCTACCCCTTGTTTTTGAGTGTCACGCTAACCTCTTGGAACCAAGTTAGAAGGGGTAGTGGTTGAAATCGTGCACTATGAAACGGGACAAACCCTCAAATGAAAAACCAAAACAAAAAACATCGCTTCATTAACAGGCTACTAGTGGTGCTCTGTAGGCGACCCGGTCCGTCGTCAGTGATAGGAGAGGAAGGAAAAGTTCAGCAACCTGGGTCGCTGCTGGACTATAGTTACATTTAGGGCTTCAAAGAGGGTGGACAGTTATTTATTATCAACCACCGCTAATTCCTTGGTGATACGAAGCTGAAGCTATTCACCAGCTTCTTGTTCAGATTTACACGTTCTACCTTAAATGGTGCAGCACTCACATTCTGGCGCTTGAGGCATCAACACTGATGGACTATTTAAGGTGAAACGGGAAAGTTAGTTCGCTAAGTACTGAGACATTAGCATGCTTTTTATGCTTGTTATGAAGAAAATGACCTTTGTGGCTTTCTTTGGTCGTTCACGGTCGTTTGCTCTTGCCAGTTTTCCTTTTTTTTCCCTCATAACACTGTTTGGAGGGCCGTGTACCCCTAACACTTGCCCCTACCACTGATGTAGCTGATTGGCCAGGACATGTTTGTTGTCCAAATTTCATGTGTTTCATTTAACACTGGAGCTATAATGCAAACATTGCAAACCAACGCTAAAATAATCAATATATATTAATACATAATTACAATATTATAAATATAATAATCTCAGTAGTCAGCTAAATCTTCTCCCAAACCTCATACTGGTTTTCTGTAATGTTGCGCAGACTTGTCGATGAAGTTTAGCTATAAAAATAAACGAAACTTCACCAGGTACCTCAGTGCAGCTGGTAACAATTTTAGACAGCAGGTGTTGTGCCGAGTTCCACTTCCACTACAAAATCTGAGTTTCATTTAAGCGCATACTGTTACATGTAAGAGGCAGCAGAAATCATGAGCGTAATCTGTAGCGTTTATATTCATGGTGTACAAATTCAGCACAACAGTCTATAATGGCTGCCTGTAATCTTCAGTTACACAAACTTTACGTCATTTTTTTGTAGCTCAGAGAAAATCATAGTGTGTCCTAAAACACATCAACAAGTCTGTGCAGCATTAGTAAAAACCTGGATGCAGTTTGCAAGAGTTTAGAGATGTATTTGCAGACAAGATTTGGGTGACTATTGACTTCTAGTGTTTGTTAGCAACGTTAGCAGTGCAGCTCCAGTGCAAAAAGGGCACTGAACATGTCTTGTCTATTGACTACATTTGCGGTAATGTACATTTTTATGCAGTAAGCCATAAGAGGCCATGCTCTACAGTGATTTTCTCACAGGTAAGGAGTCTTGTAAAACATGATATTAGGCCTCTGGTGGCTAATTGTTTTTGTAAAACAGTAACAACATGCAATATGATAAAAGACATCTGGAATGATTAGAAAATTCTGTGATTTTTAGCCAAACCATTCTGTCAATATGCCAGCTGCACTGACATGGTGGCGTGTGCGGTGCATTTACTGGCCACTTTATTAGCAACCCCTTTATTATGGCACCACCTTGCTTAATGTACTGTTAGCAACTGTAGTCCATCTGTTGATGAAGGGTTTGTGTCGTCCAGTTTCTGACCACGGAGCTGCTCTTGGACGCTGATGTGTGTAAGAACTCCAGGAACGCTGTGTCTGATACACTGGCACCAGCACTACACACACTGCCATTTCTGTGACATGTAAGGCGATGAGTCTTGTGACCAAAATGAAAAAAATGAAGAATTTCTATATATGCATATATGCAAACGTTTGTTCGCCCCGTCAGTTTACATGTATTGTTGAATTTTGTAGTGAAAATACACCAACATCCTCTACAGAGAACACACTTCTACACATTGTGCACAATTACTGTTTATTTGTATTGGAAAAAACTGAAATGTGTCATTTGAAAAAGATGTGGCACATTTTCTATATTTTAACGTAACGTTTCATTTCACATATTTTATAAATAACTCAGCAGACAAATAGAAGTTCTGCACTAAAATTGCACAATAAATAGAAGTGGTGCACTAAAAAAAACCCTGTTGTTCCCTGTAAAGGATGTGTTATTTCATAGAATAATATTAGCATTCATTAGCCAATGGAACAGCATCTAGCAAGGCGGACCACCAGGGACCACTCCATAAGCATTAGCTTTGATTGTAGGTAACAAATTCTGACACATCTGATTTGTCTAATTACTTTAAACTCTCTCAGGTTTGTTAACATGAATAAAGAAGGCAAAAATATTTTCAAAGCAATTGGTCATTCAGGCCATAGGCGCTGCATTTTTTTGTGAACTCTTGTGGTCAGGGGGACCAGGCAAAAGGCTAAATCTACCCATGCCAATAGGTTAGCCGGACTGTCCGTGGTTTCACCACCTAGTCAGGATATTTTTGTTTAAAAGCAAACAAATACACACACCACATGGTCAGACACACATGCAGACACATGCCTCACTATCCCTCCCTTTCCTCACACACACATACCCCCCCCTTATCCTGCTAATCCATGCCCGGGGCTCACTGTGTGTGGTCAGGCAGAGAGCCATAGAGGTAGACAGACCACTCCCTCCAGCCTGCAGGCTGAGCGTTCACGGAGAGAGGAGACGGAGGGTCAGCTGCAGGTCTGCTGCTCAGGGAGCTCAGCCCAAAGCTTCAGTTTTAGACAGACTAGACGACCGGTTAGTCGACACAACAGCCACGTTCATCTCTGCTGATGATGCCCCAAAATAGGACGCAAAACTGCCAAAAATGCCAAATTTCAACTTGAAATCACCATAAAAAAGGAACATGTTGAAGACGTGTTAACAATTTCCACTCCCTGATTAAAATATTCTCCATGTAGCTGGAACTGTTTCCATGTCCCATTACGCTCATGCCTCTGAAAGCCTTGTCAGAGTTTCAGATAATTGGCTGTGATAAAATGCACAAACCTTACAGTGAGGTCCAGTGGAGCTTTGCCAGTTCTGCTTTCACCTCACGTCCACAAAGCTGTTTCCTCAAACATGCTGTCCTGTTGGGTGGGAGATATGGCAAAAAATTCTATCATGATAATTCAAGACATTTAAACCATACACAATACAAATCATGATGTGGAGCTTTTTTGAGCTTTCGAAAGGCATCTGAAATTTAATAAGTCATAACAGACTAAATAGAATCTACTACAATGATTTTTATTCAGTGTTTCACAAACATCACTGCACTAAATCCAATTATGTGTGGTTTGTAATGAAACGTAATTAGTCCGTTTAATTTATATTTCCTTTCTCAAATCCAAGGCTTTTGCTTTATGAAAAGATCAGAATATAACAAAATACATAATCACAGTAAATGAAACAACACGGAACACACACATGCACAACTCTACATTTCCAACAGCTAGAAAGGGGGATTACAATGACCACAGTACAGAGTCACTTAGCTAGCCTGAAAAGAATCTTTAGCCATGGGGAAAGTCTCACTCCACAACTATGGTGCATCACACAGGCAGCCAGCCTAGGAAACTTTGAAGGCCGAAAATGTCCTTAACCTCAAAGAGGAAGCATTTTTCTGCATTCACCACCAGTCCAGGCAGCCTCATAGCTGCGGTGCACCTTCAGCCAAGTGGCCAGTACAGGCAGCCACGCATCTGTGATGAAGCGTCACTTAGGCCACCAGCCCGAGAGGCCTCCTAGCCGCGGCATAGCTCTGCTCTCACAGTCGAACACTGCTGTCCAGGCAGCCCCACAGCTGCAGTGCAGCATCATCCAAGTGGCCAGTCCAGCAGCCACGTATCTATGATGTAGAGTCAATCAGGTCCCCAGTCCAGACAGTACACTGCCACTCAAGCAGCCTGTACAGACCGCATGTGTTGTCCAAACGGTCAACCCAAGAAACCTCTGAGTCACGGGCGAAAAATCACACTCGGCTGCTATCTTGGTGGAATGATGGCAGACTCTTCAGCCAGCAGGGAAGCATCAAAACATTCACACAAACAATACAAAACAGAACAAAAACATGTTGTATAGCGACAGCCGTATTGCGCCAGCTGAACTTATCACGATAACGATAAAATATTGTCATTGCTCACACCTAGTGAATTACCTAGATGAGGTTCTGTATAATTGGATGTAGTGCAGTCTGTAAAATGTTGAATACAAATTGCTTGATTCATAGTTTTTCATATTATTTATTGAAGGTGACACTATTGGCTCTTTTTGTTTGTTCCGGATTCTCAGTCCTCAGAAGAAAAAAAATTGTGTTACTTATTATGTCATAAACTGTCTCAAGAGGTTATGCTTTTGCCATATATATTGTTATATTTTTACCAAATCTCAACTAAAACTGGACATCTTACCCCATGTGTACACTCAAAACGGAGGGGTAAGGGCTAAGTGGTGGGGGCAAGGGGTGAAATGGGATTGGGTTGTAGTGAGGAGGAAGAAAAACATGCTGAAATATGGTTTATGCACGCTGCTGCGAGTCACCCTTTAAAACCGGAAATAGTACTTTAAAAGTCAAAGATGTTGGGTCAGATTGCTGTCGTGTGTCTTTAGGTATTCATGTCACACACAGGCTCTAAAAGAAGGCTTAGCCCAGTGTTAAGGACACAAATGCAAAATCAACATTAAACTGACGAAGATATGATGACAGTAGTAGATCCTCAGAAGACACGTCCTTCAAGTTTTCTTTGAATACACTTTGAACAGCAGAGTCATCCGCTCAGAGAAGGGGTAGAAATGTTTCTCACGTTGTGTGCATTTCCACATTTCCACCAAAGAGGTCGACATTTCCACCGTCAGGTCTCCATTACCGTTGGCTGACCCTTCAGTTTTGCAGGTTTTGCCAAACAAATGGCAGAATCTACACAGCTTTCTATGTAATGTTAAGCAGTGGTGGACAAAGTACACAAATCATGTACCTGAGTTAAAGTAAAGATATCCAAGGTAAAAAATGACTCCAGTAAAAGTAAAAGTTCCTCTTTCCTCCCTTTAGACCTCCACTTGAGTAAAAGTACTAAAGTATTTGCCTTCAAATGTACTTAAGCATAAAGTAAAAGTACTAAAGTATTTGCCTTCAAATGTACTTAAGTATTGAAAGTAAAAGTACTAAAAGAGTAATTCTGGCTCTGATCTGGTCCTGTTATCATTTTTATAACCAGACTGGCTTCATGAACTCATTTCAGGTGAAAGTCTTCCAGCGTCTCTCTTGGTAAACCAGTCTTTTAATAGAACGTCATTAATTATTGACACTGATGTCTATTAAAATTATCATAAGCACAAAACACTGAAGGTAAACAGGTTCCATCAGGGAGAACCGAGTGGCTCTGAAATCACTTTTTACACACAAGCAAAGTTTCAGATTCAGATTTATTTACAACTTAGTTCCAAGTTTAAGTTGAATAAAAACCTGCTTTAAACTCAGGATCACAGATGAGCTCCTTTACTATGTTGATCTGTAGGCCTCTGTTCATAAACATAAACCAGCCCAAACTAATTTACTATAAAATGAAATGGTGTTTGTGTAAATTCAGAAAAAAGCCGCGTCAGTCACGACTGCATATGTGCACATATTTCTATACTGACGTTGAACCGTGTGCTGCACTGGGTCGGTATGACCAACAGGTCAAAACAAGCTCAACACAAAGTGACCGCTGCTCCTTGTTTGGTGTTCTTGCTTTGTGCTTCTTTCATTTTTACATGTTACATTTTTATAGTCACATGAACTGAAAGGAACGACAGATTTCTCAAAATGTAGTGGAGTGAAAGTAAAAAGTCGCCCATAATGGAAAAACTTCAGTACAGATACACAAAAAGCTACTTAAGTACAGTAATTAATTACATTTACTTCGTTACTATCCACTACTGGTTTTTGAAACGCTAAGTGTCCCCGAACAGGGGCAGTGTAGAGCAGCGTATCACAAAGTATTCCTTTGATGGCCAAACATGTTTCCAGCAGATAAACTGTCACGTCTTATTAATCATTCAGTTCAAACAGACGGTGCAAAATATTATCAGTGAATTGAGTCGCCCTGCTGACTTTCTCCAGCAGTGAAATTGGCATTGTGTTTTTAAAAGAACAGCTTTGCTGCACACATTGACATTTTCTCCGCGGAAGATGACAGCGTCTCCACATCCGTTATCTTCCTGTGCATGTATGTGCATACATTAGCATGTAAATTAAGAGAACTCTGCAAGAAATGTTACTTCACTTTAATTAGCGGAGCCTCTGGTGTGCACAACACGTGGTCAAGTCAAGGTGGACGCATATTTATTAGGGAGATGCCCGGGTCCAAATGAACAAGTGTGTGTTGCGAGTGGATGTGCATAGAATTGCATATTCATCAGTGAGTCATCACTGAGTAATGTGGTATAATTGGCTTTGAGGCTGTTACGCTCAGCGTTGAAATCATTCACCCAGTTTAATAGAAAAAAAAACATTTACACAAAAATCAGTCCTTTTTTCACGTTGTACATTAAAAGCCCATAATCCTTACAATAAATCTCTGTAGTTGGAACAAAGCCTCGTACTTCAAAAATGAGAACTTTAAAGGAGATGGAAAAAACCTACTTTACCTTCAGATTTTTTTGGGGTCATTTCTTTTAGTCCCTTCATCATGAAATTTACACACAGTCTAACAGGCAACAGGGACTTTCAAATTATGTTAAAAACTGAAAAACATTAAAAATGGAGATACAAGGTTTTCTTCCAACAACAGCAGTATAAATCCTAACACTGGGGCTTATTCTGATCAATAATGTCCTGCGTTTTTTGTTTCTGCGTATGTTCTTGGAAAAATGGAAATGGAATTTTAAATTTCAATGTTAACTTTTTGCTGTGATGCTTCAAAACGTGGACCAAGAAACAAAAGCATGACTAAAAGACTTTCTTGTGAAAAATGTTTGAGCTAGTTCAGAAAAAATTTCTACCTATATAGAAAAGGGATTTACAGATAAGGCTGAATATTTTGGCTAACTCTGTTGATCCCTAACTAACTGCCAGTAGTCAGCAACTAATTGTTAATGATGCACCCCGTCAAAATTTCAATTACAAAACAGATAAATCCGTAAACCAGTCTTTTAATAGAACGTCATTAATTAGGCTACCCGAAGTTCTATATTCAAAAGGTAAATTTACCACTCATTACTTGCCCAAGTTAAAGCAAATGGAGGTGTTGTGACCAGGGTTAGCTTTGGCTCACTTTACCTCAGCCTTCCAAAGCGTCTTTCTTTTTAATTTTACACCCTTTGTGTGATTTCCACACATGACCGTGCATCACACTTTCTCTTGGAGAACATGGATGAAATAGCTTTTCCTGCTGTTTAAACAACTCGATCATTAAGTGCCGCTTTTATTTGGTATGTTAAGAATGTGTTGTAACAAAATGTATTGATTTTTTTGTGTCACAAATCACCTTTTAAACAAGACGTAAAAGTAAGTTCACACTTGTATTAGTAATCAACAAAATGCATTATCAAAGTAGCATGAACTGCGTTCTGAATGTGCACTTAGGCTACGGTTACACAGCAGGTAAAAGTGGCCCGAATCTGATTTTCTCACCAAATCCAATTTCTTTGTTTGGCTGTTCACATCATTTAAACGTGACCTGTATGCGACATCAGTCTAAACAAATCAGCTCCTAAACTGTGACCCGCATACAGAAAAGAACAATACTTCATGAGACGCATCCAGAGGTAGACGGTCATGACAGCCAGTGCACGCCTGTCGCTCCCGGAGCTTCAGTGTCGTCTTCACTGGCATCGCAGGAGCGATTTTGAAGTTCCAGTGGTTGACAGCTGAGCTCATCACCCACAATGTGGTCCTCAGATTCTTTAAACTGTTCTGTGGCGCTGCAGCCTCAGGCTCCCCCAGCCGCGCTCAGCCACTCCGTTTGAAACCTCTTCGATCAGGTAGTTGTTTGATGAGTCTCTTTTTTTTGGTACAGAAACATCAGCATCAATGTTTCTGAGTCTCAGCAGCGTGAAATGATGATGAAAGTTGAGTTGGACTGACGTAAAAGTCATGTGAATTCCGATCTGGCTGTTCAGTCTGAGTCACATTGCCGCAGATCGGATATGGATCGGATTTCAGTACCAAGCCTCTCAATAAATTGAGATTAAAAATGTCAGATTCAGTGCGTTTTGTCCTGTTTACATTGACACACAGGCACACATCTGATGTGTAAAAGTAGCCTTAGAATCTCACAGTGCATCAGCAATAAAGGCAGCGTGGATCTTCTTTTATACAGAGATTGGTTTCACATGCTGATTTACTATCTAATTTACTATTGTCAACATGGACAGCCACTCTACTCTGGGGGCAGATTTCAATGAGTGAGAGATGTTATGTAGGATAGGGTTAAAATACAAATAATTGAGTGGAGTTTTTATCATTTCTAATAAATGCCAACAAAATAACTGTAAATCATTTTGTAGGCATTCAGTTTTAAAAAAAAACTGAGCAACATTTATTTCCAAAATCCTGCCCTAAACCTTTCCGTTTTTGTAGAAAGGGCTAGACTTTTATTGCAGTAATGCATGTATGCTCTGTGCCTGTGTTCCTGTGTTTGTGGAGCTGTTCTGCCCTCTGTGCCTTTAATATGTCTCACTGTCACACTGACCTTATTACTGCTCTCTGGAGCCCAGACTGTGGTCATGTGTAGTGTGTGCATTAAATTATTTCTCTCTCTCTTAGGGAGGAGGATGAGTTTTCGGAGTTGCGCTCTGAACTCAGCCACAGCCAACAGGAAGCCAACGAAGACGAGCGGAGCGTGGACCAGGACCCCGACCAGGCGTCTGTCTCACTGCCCGAAAACCAGTCAACACTGGTCACTGCAGACATGGGTGAGCAATTACCTTGCATATCAGTTTAGGCAGATTCATTAGGTAACATGACCAAATTCATGGCTACATTTATGTGCTCACACTAACTCTGCACGTTCCCTATTGGTGTGTGCACAAGGTGCTTCTACTCGCATCTTGTTTAGTTATTTCTCACCGTTGGCTCACTGCAAAAGTGGGGAAATTCTGTGATCATACTGATGAGCTCCGTAACTGTAAACATGGCACTGGATGCCACCTCTGCCACAAGTCAGTTTGTGAAATTTCTTCCCTGCTAGATCTGCCCTAGACAACTGTAAGTGCTATTATTGTGAAATGGAAGCAACAAGGAGTAATAACAGCTCAGCCATGTAGCGTTAGAGTATGCAAACTCACAGAGCGAAGTTGCCAAGTGCTGAAGCTCTCAGTACCTATCCTCTGTTGAATCACTGACTAACAACTTCCAAATGGCCTCTGGAAGCAACATCAGCAAAGAAATAAATAAAAATTGTACATTAGCTTCACAAAATGTGTTTCCATGACTGAACAGTTACACACAAGCAGAAGATCAAAATGCACAATGCCAAGCGTCGGATGGAGAGGTGTACAGCGTACCGCCACTGGACTCAGCAGTGGAAATGCATTCTGTGAAGTGATAAATCACACTTCTCTATCTGTCAGTCTGAAAGACGAGTCTGGCTTTGGCGAATGCCAGGAGAACACTGCCTAACTGGATTGTGCCAACTGTAAAGTTTGGTGGAGGAGGGATAATGCTGTGGGGTTGTTTTTCATGGGTTGGTCTAGACCCTTTAGTTTCACTGAAAGGATATAATTCTTCAGCAGACCAGGACATTTTGGACAATTCTGTGCTTCTAAGGGGAAGCTGTTAAAGCTGCAAAGGGGATACCAGCTCTGTATTAATGCCTATGGATTTATAATGGGATGTCATGAAAGCTCATGTGGGTGTAATGTGTAGGTGTCCTAATACTTTTGCCCGTGTAGCATATCAGAGAGTGATTTTACTGCAAAATATTAAAGGCAGCAAAATCATTAGGTAGGTTGAGTCGGTTTGATACACTGTGAAATTGGGGTGGGTGATATGAGAACAATACTGTATCAAGAAAGTTTCACGCCACACAATGTTTTTGGACAAAATGTGCTTGTAGTGTCACATTTAAAAACTCCCATTAAAATGTATTAATACAATTATCAGTATTTAACATTTCACATGCTATACAGTCGTGCCGGGAAGGTTGCCGGTTCAATTCACTGAGCCGACAGTAAGTGACTGAGGTGCCCTTGAGGAAGGCACACAACCCCCAACTGCTCCCCGGGCGCTCTGGATAGGGCCGCCCACCGCTCCAGGCAAGTGTGCTCAATGCTAGTATGTATGTGGTGTTTCACTTCACGGATGGGTTAAATGCGGAGGAGAAATTTCCCCATTGTGGGACTAATAAGGGTCACTTAATCTAATCTGATCTAATCTCCTCTAAATCCAAAAAGAAACAGGACTAATGTGCTCGTTGGAATGAAACGTGCAGTTGGTCAGAGTTACTGATGATATCTACCCCATGTTCAGAAATGCATGGTGTGCCTCACGGAACCAGAATTTTTTCCAAGTCATTTTTGGCTGTTTTTTTTTTTTTTTTTTGTCCATTCATCATGACATTTGTACACAGTATAAAGAGCAACGGGTATTTTCAAATTATGCCAAAAACTGGTAATTGCTCTGATATAAATCTATCTTTCTGGAGAAAAACTTACAATATAGTTGGGAAAATAATATACATATATATATTTTTTAGCTTTCTCTCTCAATTAGCTCACTTTTCAGTATCATGAAGGCAATTTTGAGAAACACTGACACTGATTGCATTTGCAAGAGTCATTTACTGAAGAGGTGACCGCATCTCTATCTGTTGCAGTACTCAGGGGGAATATGTAAGTAAAGGACGTCTGATTGTCATTGGTTTCTGTTGGGGTGACCTTTTGTCTCACCATCGACAGGAGCATGTCTGTATCTCATCTTCTGCGCTATTATCTAGTTGCCGTTCTGTAGGCCAAGCAGAAACCCATTATATAAAGCCCTGACTACAATCCAGCATTCATAATCTTTCATATATTGGCTTCATTGCAGTGGGTAGCGGTTGAGCGTTAAGTCAAAAGCAAACTGTTTGATTGATCCAGTGGCGTCCGTTAGACAGATACAGACCGGTAGCCGCTTTGGGTTGGTTCAGTGTGTGTGGAGTGTGTCCATGCATGCTCTTGAGTGTGTTTTTCTAAGCCCTGAATGGAAAATTGATTTGGAAATGTTTTCCATGGCAGTCACGCTTCTCTCTTCTTCTAAAAGGTGCTATCGCTTTGGTCCCCATGCTCACCGCTATCTTTCCTACAAGACAGTTAAAGAGGGGCTCATTGAGTTGTTCTGTTCTTTACCCTCATCTTTGATTAAAATCTTTTTCCCTGCGCCAGGTCTTTTGTTTTTCGTCCTCATTCAGGCTATACACAAAAATGTGCCATCTCTGGCAGACAGGAAGCAGCTATTGTGCTTCCACAGTCGTACTTTTGTCTTGCTGCTTTTGCACTTTTAACCCTTAGAATTGCATCTCACTGTACTATTCAGATGGAGTTGTGTTATTATGTGTTTATTTAGATAGTTATGTAAGAAATATATTAACGTTTAGTTTTCATTCTGTATCAGTTTTAAGCTTTTAATTAATAATTTTTTTTTGTTATTATTTCAATGTCAAAATCATGGCAAATCAAAAGATCTTTAATCATAATGAAATATCTCGTCTTCTACTTGCAAATGCAAATATGTTGTGGATTGAAAGTTTGGAGTCTCCGTTTTCCACAGAATGAGCCATGAGTGAGAAATAATTTATGTGAGATTAGAAGATGCTTTTTTTTTGCTGGTGACAGCTGCGATTTTTAGGCTGCCTGCTTTGGTAAAACTTTCATGCAGCTTCAACTGCTTGAAACCTACATGAGTTGTGCGATATGAAGCATCCTGCAACTCATTTGAAACTCAGACGCAACACTTGTAAGGATGTCAGCTTTGTGAAATAAATTTCAAATTTTCAAAATGCAGAAAATGTATCATGTAAGTATATCAAACAGCATTATTTTGAACAGTTGTGTCGCTGGATTATGGTTTACAGTTGTTTCGCAGTAGATGGTTTACTGCAGTTTTGTCACTGGGAAGGGGGTTTTAGGCACTCTGCTTCGCGGCATGCCAAGGACCACCCTTCCCGTGATAAAATCACAGCTTATTGCTTTTATAAAATGGCAGCCAAAATAATATATGATGAAATAAAAGGATGTGTACTTATTTTAATCAATTAAATGGTCAATGTGTACAGAGTGAGGCCCACTAAATATGAGTGGTTTTGACAAGTTACATGCTACAATTTCTCCTAAGGTTCACTGAGATTTCTTCTGGACCTTCTCTGAAGCTTGTCCAGCCCAGCAAAAGTAATTATAAAATAATGCATTTGAGGGCAGAGCATGGATAGTTCAGTTACCATGTGTATGGATGCTTAACACGCTTAACTATTTTTGTTATTTTCCCGTTTTTGACATAGTTTGAAAATACATGTTGGCATTTACATTGTGTGTAATTTTCATGAAGAATGCCCCAAAAGAAAAGGCCCAAAAATACTTGGAAATACATCTGTTTCCATTGACTTACATTTAAAGTAAGGTGTATTTCCTTTTCCTGTAAAATTCCCATTTTGGAGGAACAAGGTTTTCTTCAGACAACAGCGATATACACAAACCCCCGCCCTCGGTTCCTCTGTTGAAGAGAAGCGATTGTTTTAGCACGTCTGATCCACCAGTTTGCAGTTGAACACACTGTACCTGTTTTGATTTGAATGAAATCAGTCCTCTTGTTCTCAGCTTGAAAGCTAAGACTTCCTACTTATCTACCCAGCTGTAATCCGATGGATGATGTCATTGATTTGTCACATGCTGTATTCTTTTTCACTGACTGCCTCACTCTGAATAGGCTTGGTGAGTGAAGCACTGTGATTATGATTATACTGGAGTTATGTGTCCAGGATGATTCCCGGGAGACTTCAGCAGTGCGCGCATGCATATTTACTCACTGCTGGCTGCAGGTAGTGAAATGAATTCCGTCTTCGACCCCAGATCAATATTTATTTTGTAGGGTAGACGTGACTATTGATTGGCAGCTTGGGCGTAAATCTTTGACCCAGGCAGATTCTGAGCCTCAAACATTTGATTGTCTTGCCTGCTTGCTGCGTTTGCTAGTAGTATTAAGAAAAGCTAACAAAACTCTGCCACAAGCCCACCATCTTGATGAGACTTCAAATGCAGGAATAGTTGCAGATAGACACAGATAAGCTGGACATCCTGAAGCAAATAAGGAAGAATCAAGGTGTAAATCTCTGACAGCAACGTGTTGATTTTATGTCAGGTTTTTAGAGAACAGTACAGTTTGATGGATCATGAAATTTCAATGTGTTCACATGTTTTTAAAAATGCACACAGTGCCCTTTACACAGCAGTAGAATATAGATAGTAACAATATATCAAGTCTCTTTTTAAGTTTTAAAAATGTATTCTAGCAAGGTCTGTGTCAGGAAACAAATCCACTTATTTGGGAAAATTATTTGAGAAAATAATTTACAATTTACAACCACTGACCAGCTGTGTTTGTAAACAGAGACGTTAGACCTCCACATTTAACCCATCCATGCAGTTAAACACCCACATACATGCACACACACACAAACACACTAGGGGCCAGTGAGTACACTTGTGGTGGGCCCGGAGTGGTGGGCAGCCCTGTCCGTGGCACCCAGGGAACAGTTGGGGGTTAGGTGTCTTGCTCAAGGGCACTTCAGTCATGTTCTGTTGGCTCAGGGGATCGAACCAGCGACCTTCCTTTCACAAGGCTGATTCCCTAACCTCCAGCCTATGACTGCCCCTAACAGCAGAAAACTGTATACCAATTATAAGAATATTAATAGCAACACTTTTTTTTATGGATTTTTGAGATGGTTCTGAACACTGTATTATCACTCAATAAAGAGGTCACAATCGGATTTCTGCAGTCATCTTGCTTGGTCAAATGGTCATGTAAACAGCATACTTCAATATCTGAGATTGGAGTAAGGTCTAGAAATCCAGTTAAGAAATCTGATAAAGAGAGCTGGATTTTAGCTCAGTAGTCAGATTTCTCAGTGAACTCTTACTCTGATTTCTTTTGGATTTCTCAGTCTGCGCATGTGCCAAAACAGACCGCGGTACCAGAAATAAGCAAGCAGCAAAACACATTTGCACTACATGCTTGACGAAATGAAGGATTTAAATTTTCTTCATCTTCTAAGTGATGTATACTGATAGTTTCAGGTAAAGTGGTGTGATGTTTAAAAGGAGTCTTACTGGTACTGTGTGGTGTGCCTGTGTCCTCTAATCCCCTTTTAGACAACTGCAGTGACCTAAACTCGGAACTCCAGCGGGTGCTGACCGGCCTGGAGAGTGTCGTTTGCGGCCGGAAGAAAAGCGCCTGCAGTCTGTCTGTGGCTGAGGTGGACAGACACATTGAGCAACTAACCACGGCCAGCCAGCACTGTGACCTGGCCATTAAGGTAAATTAGCAAGACACAAAAGCCTTTAGAAAAAAACTGTGGCTAATATACTGAATGTTCAATTAGTGAAATAAGTTCACTTTTTTTTTTAATATATAATATAAGTATCAGTTGTAGTTGCATGTAAAGTAGGTATACAGCCCAATCATATTTTTCATGTCCCTGGAATATAATTTAGGGCTGAAAGGAGTCGTCGTCATAGTGAAATGTGCTGACAGTGGCAATATTCCCAGTTTTTGCCATTAAAGCCAACGTTATTTGCATTTGCAGTGAGTTAATATGACATTTATTTCTCTCGTCTCGCTGTGGTGGTCCTCATTACTGGTTTTGAGTCACTTTTACACTTTAAGGGCTGTGTAATGAAGCCTTCGTTTACTCTAGGTGGGTGACTCACCCTTTATTCACTCTGCTTCCCTCTGTAAAACCTGTAAAGGTTTTAAAGATACCAATTAAGCGTAGCCCTGGACTGTTTGTCATTTTCAGTGGCAAATCACCAATAACACAACCTCATGTTAGTCTAGGCTCAGTCTATTCAGAGAAATACACTGTACCAGAAAATTGACCCCTGTTCATCACACACTCAGCACAAATTAAAGTGGTTGGCATCGTTCAAAAACCTACAGTCAGGTATAAGTTGAAAATAAGTGCCTATCCTCTACAGAGAGCACACTTCTGCACAATTTAATGAGCTGTTGCTGTTTATTTGCTGAATTTAACATAGGAAAATACATCAAATGTGGCATGTGCAAAAGTTATGGCACATTTTATATTTTATGATTTTCTGATAAACTCAACAAGAAAGTAGAAATCAGGCACTAAAATTTAGCAGAAAAAATAGCTTTTTAACCTCTTATTCTCCAGGGTATATTTTGGTTTGACCATCTGAATTTACATGTCCAAATCATAAGGCAAATTATTCAGTAACTGCGTGAAATAAATGTACATTTTATTTAAAAAGAAAAAACTGCATGATGGCTGCGCGAACGACGAAAGAAACACACAAATATGAGAATTTTCTCTGTTAAAAATGACACCATTGTATTATCTTAGTTTAATGTTGTTTCAATGTATTATGGTCGTTTCTTCATAGCAAGCATAAAAAAATTGCTAATAGCATGCTAATGTTTCGTAGCTAGCTAGCTGACTTTCCTGTTCCACCTTAAATACTCCAGCAGTGTGGACACCTGAAGCGGCAGAATGTAACTGCTGCACCATTTAAGGTGGAACGGGAAAATTCGAACAAGAAGCTGGGGAATGGCTGACTTCAGCTTCGTATCACCAAAGAATTAGCGGCGGGCGATAATAAATGATTATCTTATACCCCCAAACCCCCGCCTTCCCTTCTCTGCTGTCACTGAAGACGGCCGGGTCACCTACAGAACAGCGCTAGTAGCTGTTAATGCAATGTTTTGTTTTTTTTTTCCAATTTTATTTATGGGTTGTTCCATTTCATAGGGCAAGATTTCAACCACTACCCCTTGTAATTCAGTTCCAAGGGGTAGGAGTAAAAAGAAGAAATGGAATTGGGCCAAAATGTTCTGGCTCCCAAGGTGATTTTATTTTTGTTGAAAGGACAAAATGTCTCTTCTTAACATTTGGGTTGCCGACCCTGGTACGTACAGAATGAGGAGCTCAACTGTGCTGTACAGCAACAGTGCTCAGTACAGAGCTAGCAGTAGGGTGCTTATGTAAGCATTAAACAGCAGATCATCACTGTCCAAAGAAAATCTAATATCTCCAAAATAATAACTTCCTAAACTTTTAATGAAAGTTAATGTAAAGAAGTTTTATTTCAAGTGATTTTGGAGTATCCATTCCATTAGTCCATTCATCATGAAATCGTTACACAATTTAAAGGATAGCAACTGTTTAAATAATGTAGTTTTTTTTTTAATCAACAAAAATGGAGGTAGATGTGTTTTGTGGACATATATGAACATTTGAATATCTATGTTTTGCAGGAAGTCAGCCAGAGAAGTGCTAATGCATGTGTTAGGGGCAAAACACATACTAAGCCCTATTTGAGCTGGATTAGGATTACATAATGTACTGTAATTTGAGTGATTATTGACAAGATCTGTGATTTTAATTGAATGCCAGCCTGCCATGTCCATAGTTTTTGCAGATCTGATAAATATTAATTCAGGAGTGAACCTTCTATAATTCTCAAGCTCAGAGGTTCCTCAGTAATAGTAGTCCTGCTCAAATTGACATCTCAATAATGTAATAACAAAACCAGGTATAAGAGAACAGACTTAAACGGTGCAGCAGTTACATTTGGTACATGCCAGAATGCGAGAACTGCTGCACCATTTAAGGTGGAATGGAAAAAAATTTGAATAAAAAGCCGACTTCAGCTTTGTAGGGAATGACAGCTCCCTTTATTTTATTTTTTCGTGACCTGAAGACAAGGCTAACAGCTACAGTGCAGCTCACTTTGACCCAATTCCTTAATCTTCAAGGTCATGCTGAGACCACTGAGTTCCACACTTCTGCTGAGGGCTGAATTACGAGGGGAAGGAAAATGAACTTGAAAGCACCTTTTGCAGTATATTGCATTATTGGTCTTGTTGGGTGGCATTTAGTAACTTAAATGAACCCATTTTACTAGCCTGATGCGATGATGTTTCGATCTGGGCTATTTGGGGTAACGGGGAAATTAGAGATCCTTTATCCCATATGAACCGGCCAAGCAAATCGTGCACAGATTAAATTACTGAATCTCCTCTGGTAAAACTAATCCAGCTCGATTAAGGCTTTAAGATGCTAAAATCAAACTAAATATAGCTAAAATATAGTGTACTTGAGTTTGATACAACACTACTACTGTATTTCAATTTGACCTAAAATGGCTGTTGTTTCATAACTTTTCCAAGCTTATTGCTGTTGCTGTTTGTCGGAACTCCAGTTTTCAGTTTCAGACATGATTTGAAAATCCGCCGTCTATATTTTCTAAACATTTAGTGATAAATGTACCCAAAAAATGCCCAGAATTACTTGGAAAAATGTCTGGTTCCATTGACTTTTGTTAAAAGTAAAGTATGTTTTTCCTTTTCATATAAATGTTTAGGAGGTTTCGTTCCGACAGTAGCTTAGTATGTTAAGTATGTTATTTAACTAGCATGAGGCAAAAACAAAAACACACCTAGAATGTAGGGTTTTTTGTCCCAATTTGAATTATTTTTTAAATGATTTTTTTTAATGAACTTTTTAAATTAAAGTGTAAGTAGAACAGAGACAAAACGATTATTTAGCATACAAATCAAAATCATTGTCAACTGAATATACTGATATACCAGATGAGACTATTTGCACAATAGTGCAGTATAGGCAATAAAAACAAGTGATGTCAATGATTAACCAAATAAACATTAAACGGCAAACGCTATTGATTTGAAAAACTTTGAAGTATTTCATTTCCAATAAACAACTCTTTTTTTTGAATAGGCAAGAATATCATTCGATTTGAGAAACACTTTTGAACTGTACACATGAGGCCACAATATGCACTTGGTTTTGCTAGTTAGGCCTCCTGAAACCTTAAGTGCAGAGCTAAAAGTGGTGGTGTTCAGGCGATTTTTGTAAGGAGGATAACGATGTGCCATATCGAAAGCAAACATCGACAAACAGTATCTTTTCTTCCATGCCCTCAGATTTTAGTAATTGATCAAGTATCAAAATCATCTGTAATCCATTCTAATGTTGCAGAATTGATGCTGCTAAATCACCACCTTAAGATTCTTCAATATCTTATTAATCCCCTAGCAGCTGTTCCTTCCATAGGTAGGATCCATGTCAGTCTCCATTGGAAAGTCTAGGCATGAGTGACATGCCAAGCACCATTCTTTGAGTGACAGACTGTCTCCAGCCTCCTGTCATTAGACGAAATGACTTCAAGCAGCACTCCAAACCCTTCAATACTAGGTTCAGCTGTGGCCTGATTAGAAAAATGACCCATTTAAATGGAAAAATGACCCAAATATTGTCTGATTATGTGATTAGAATGCATATAAAAATAATGTTAATGCGCAGTTCTTTTATATTTGATCAAAAACAGAAAAAAATTAAACAGTAATTGTTTGGACACTTTACGCTCAACAGTTTGCATGGTGTTCTTTTCATCAAATGCTGTTCTTTTTTCTCCAAACATAAATTTGGTGATTGGGCAAATAGATAAATAGTTTACTTTATCAGTCCACAACACTTGTTTTCAAACTGCCACTTGTTTCCAAAGCAACACTACACAGTAGGACTGTGCATCACTACTCAGTCAGCTGCACCTTTCTACAGGTCCTTTGATGTCATATGGGAGTTTCGCTTTGCCTTCCAGGCCAGCATACAAGCAGTTCTATTCAAGTTTTCTTGGTCTTCTAGATCTTGCCTTGACTTCCACAGTTCCCCTTAATTAGCATCTTGTAATGCAAGCTTCTTTTCTGGATATTTGCCTTCAAACTGATGCATTTGTACGTCTTTACAAGGTATCTTGGTTAGTCTGATTGTCAAGTAAAGTAGACAGAAAGCTGGTGTTTGTATTTGTATGACACAGACAGTAGAGGAGATCGAGGGAGCCCTGGGCAGGGATTTCTACCCGAGTCTATGTGAGGAGCGTGTGCGCTGGGAGAAGGAGCTTGCGGGGCTCAGAGAGGAGAACGAGAGCCTGACAGCGATGCTCTGCAGCAAAGAGGAGGACCTAAACCGCACCAAAGCCACCATGAGCGCCATCCGTGAAGAGAGAGACCGCCTCCGCCGACGAGTGAGTCACCACTCACCACTCAACTCTCAGCACACACACAGCCGTCTGGTCTGGGCCTGGTTGTTTCTACATGGAATCTGTAAAAAATATTAGGGATGCCTGGCATATACGCATATACGTGTAACTAATAGTCCATTATACCACATACAAACAGTTGAACAGCGGAGTATAATGGTAACTGACAATAGAATAAAGGCATGCTATAGTCCATCAACCAGTTTCTGAATACAGTTGTGATCCTAAAATAACTGGGTTAAAACTTAAAACAGTAAATAGCAAATAGCATCACTCGCTTGCCTCAAGCCATGTTAAGCAGTCCAGTAATCTCACATAGGTGCTTATGTGGCTTCTGACACTTGCTAAGGTGGCTTATGTGGTTTCTGAAACTGAATGACACACTGATTTCTATAAAAATGGACAGAGGTACAGACAAATTGCATTGTAGTACTGCTGTTTGCATAATGCCAAATGCTGGAGTATAATCTACTGTTACTTGTCAGCTACATTTGCCTTTAGATATCAAACATCCATCCATCCATCCACTTTCTAAGCCGCTTCTCCGTCAGGGTCGCGGGGGGGGTGCTGGAGCCTATCCCAGCAGTCTTCGGGCAGAAGGCAGGATACACCCTGGACAGGTCGCCAGTCCATCGCAGGGCAGGATATCAAACATGTTTTGGCTGATTAACTTCTTTTGTCATTCACAATGGGAATATAAGACGTCATGCTTTGCGGTGATTTTACCACATCTAAGATGTATGTTAGGCAGCATAGTAAAATCACTGTAATGCACAGCCTTTTGTGGCGTATTGCTGTTAAAAAAGAAACTACAGCAAACGATATGATAAAAATAGCAAATGTTCTATAAATGATTTATTTATTTAACTTATAATCATCACTATAAACAGCTCTTATGCCAAAAGTTTTGGTTCATTTAGAGCAGGATTTTATTTACTTAAATTGAATGTAAGTCAGTGTAAAATATTTGACTTCAACTTGATTTTAACCGTTTCTATTCGTCTCTTCGACATGAAATTTTGACAAAGTACCAGCTTTGCTGGTATTTTCAAATTATGGAAGAAAAAGACTGCAAAAATGGAAATGCAATGTTTTGTTCCGACAGCAATGATGTTTATTTCATGTATCCCTCTATGTTATTGGAGGCTAGCCTGTTAGCTATCTGACTTGTTGAGCCTAGTTCTAGTTCTGAAAACTACGTTTTAACCAAGCTGGGTTCGTGTTTCGGGCTATATACCTCATATACATGCTGATGCCTGGTTCAGCAACATAACAATACAGAATTCAGTTGTTATGAGGTGGTAATAGGTGTGTGTATATTGAAGGTTTTAAAACAGCTTCAAATACAGCTCAGCCAATCGAACTACAGTAACTGTTTTCTAATGGAAATTTGACAATTGGTCAAACAGTTGCTTTAATATATGGCACTATGGCCTGATAGGTGAACCTGAAAGGAAAGCATTCTGATGACATATGCAGTTTAGTTAAATGACCGAGGGATATTATAAGTGATATATAAATAAATGTGCTGTCCCTTGCCAAGTCAGTTTGTGTATTTTAGTGGATATTGAAGTCAGGTAAAGGGAAAAAGAGGTTTCAGTGCAAGGCTAGAGAGTTTTCAGGCCCGTCATTTGCCCCCTCCAGTAATAAGCCCGATATGTATGAATGGTGTCATATGTGTGGTGAATAGTTTTGCCTCGTAGAACAGGCATTTATTTCAGCGTATCAAAGAGCTAAATCACCAGAAAAGTGTATTTTAGTTGTCTATGGCTTTGTGGTCTGCAATAGACAGCTAGTAAAAGTACAGCACAGTAGCATAAGCTGACCACAGGGAGAGGCCTACACATACACACAGAGCAGCTGACCTGTGGTCACCAAGCCCCAATCAAACAGCCCTCTACCACAGAGCCCAGTCTGTAATTATGGTCTTCTGGGCATGTTTCGGCTCAAAGACCGCGGCCTGCAAGTTCAAATATAGCTCTTATGCTAACTCTAACCACTGACAGCGCTCTATGTGATTTTGACTTATGATGGATCTATTTAGGAAGCTTTAAAAAAATCCACTTGTCCATCACGGAAGAATTGAGCTTATGGGTTTATCTCTGAAATGAGCCCTGCCGTAATCGTGTAGCATTTAAAAAAAAATTTACTGAAGCTTCTGGATCGATATGTCTCCCGATTTTGACGCGTGCAGTAATCAAATCTGGCTGCCTTCCTCTGGCTGACTGAAGCTGGCTACTTAGCAGGGTAACAAGATTAGCGGTGAGATGCATTGAGCGAATGGGACTAAAGGCTTTCCATACAGACGCTCTGGCCGGACCGCTGGTAAACCCCAGCTTTAGATGGACGTCGCTAGACACAGCAGAAATGGCACCCGGCAGAACCGTAATTAAATCTGTCCCACTGCAGTCTAATCGGACAGATGAGTCGCTCTCCATTTACTAATGGCATCTGACCATAGTATGGATGTTGAGTCCTCTGAGACCAGTGATGGAAGCTGGAGTAGGGGTGGACTGTATGACCATTTGTTATCATTATTGCAATAAATTACGTCATAATATGCTTTCATGAGCACATTGCATACTGGCCGAGTGGATTTCGCTGTTGTCAGAAGAAAACCTCATTTTTCAGTTTTAGAAATAATTTGAAAATGCCTGTTGTCCTTTGCATTGTGTGTAACGTTGATGATGAATGGACCAAAAGAAACGGCCCAAAATCACTTGGAAAAATGTAATTTTCCACTGACGTCCATTAAAAGTAAAGTGTTTTTTCCTTCTCTTGTAAGGTTATCATTTTGAAGATGTGAGGTTTTCTTCCGACAACAGCGATGTATCATAAAAAGTAGCTTTAGGCCAATTTTACTGTTTACTGAGTCTGTAACAACAACCAGTGGTGTCGCACTGTCAAATTAAATCAGAAAATTAACAAGAACATCACTTGATGTTAGCCGTTTATGGCATTATCTTGGTTGTTTTTAAGAATTTTTTTTTCATTATATTTAATAAAAACAAGTCATTGCAGCCTTAACTCTAAAAAAGTTGGTACAGTATGGAAATTGTAAATAAAAACAGAAAACAGTGGCTGTGTTTGCCTGAAAAGATTTTTGCCAATCTCATTGAATACATTCAGATTACAGATTAAGACTGAGATGCTGTCTGTACGTAACAATCTGATGGAAAATCTTCATTTACATGCTCACTACAAGTAATCCAGTCCAAAATTACACGTTTGTGTGGAGAACCACTTAGAGTAAATGTTACCATGACCGCGAACATCACGTGAGTCCAGTCAGCGTAAGAAGAGTTTTCAGCTGGTCTGTTTACGTTTTGAATTACTTTAAACTGACCTCAGATTCAGAAAAACAACCTTCATGTGTACTTATTAAAGAAGGCTGTCGTGTTCTGAGACACATAAGCTGGACGTCCGTCCCACCGCCGTCTTTTAAAGATCAGTGCATAAACTTTGTCTCCTCTGCAGACCAGCTTCTGCTCCGCCATGTTGATCGTTATAAACTTTCACTATGACGCGACGCACATGCAGAACGGACGTAAACTTTCTGATTGGGATGTAATCGGATTCAGGCGTTTACACGGCTGTTATTCTTCTATCTAACTGATTATTTACAGGATTACCCACCTCGTTCAATCGGATAGAAATTGTATTCCCAATGGCCTCAATTGGACTAGACCCTTCTGATTGAGGTGTTTACATGGTCGTGTTCTATTACAATTGAGATATTAGTCGGATTATTAATGGATTATTAGGCTGGTTGTAAACATGGCTACTGATTTGTCAACAAAATCGGAATTGTGTTTATAAAATGGTCATTTTACCTTATCAGCTTCACTGATTTTTGCAAACATACATTATTTTGAAAGTAATGTTCTTATCTTATGACAAGGAGATCATGGACACAGCTCTAGTGTTGCATAATCTACAGCTCGCTGGCTAACTGCTGCACCGTTCCTCTGAGCCTGAGGTCATGCAGGCTCCCGCTATGGATCATCACGGTCTTATTTGATGACATTGTGGAGAAATTTCTTATGTGCCTTAATGTGCGTCACACCTACAAAGTATAACTGCGTGGAAACACTGTAAGCCTCCATGTTAGGAGGGATAGGTAATGTAATAATAAGCCAACTTATTATTTTATTGCTACAGTTAAGGTGGATCGCGCGCTCATAAATGAAGTTAATCGCTTATAGTAGGATCCTACGACAGGTGGGTAAGACAAGTAGGGACGGGTCTACAAACACCTGTCCACAAGCAGTGTCTACAAACAGTGGTGTAACCCTGCATTCAGACTTGAAGCCCAAATCGCTCATCACCTGTGGCCGTTTCTGAAGTCCAGCTGACCATTGGTTGCCATGGTTTTACTGACACCGGAAATCACCAGCTCTCATTGCTGCTGGTGTGATGCCCCCTATGTCAAATTTAGTCCCACCCAACTCTGTACATACTGTTAGCTCTAAAAATGGGCAAAAGTACAGACAGAATTTTGGCGTCTAGATGGCTGCTACTGTTTTCCTACTATACTTTTGTCCATGTTTATAGATTACAGTACGTAACCAACCAAATACGCAAGTCTGTTTGTTTGCTTTACTTGTTTGGAGTGGTAACTGCAGATTCTGCTAAACAGCGTAAATATGCTTCCATTAGCTCTTAGCTAATTTAGCCCAATAGCTCACGTAAGCAGATCAATTTGAAATGATTTCAAATCTTGACACAGTTTGTGGAATTGTGTGATGTGTCAGGCCTGCACTTTACACAGTGCTAATTAGTTATGCTAATTATGTTAGCTATGTAGCTCCTGTGACCAAACTGAAGCACCAACCTTATACACCAAACATGTTTTAACTGCCTAATTACATTCAGGCTAAAGGGTCAAAGTCATGTTCAGCCTGGAATGTATGTGCAGTACTTTGTCTTTTTTTTGTCTTGTCCTGAACAAATAAATCAGATGGATCACAATCTATTATAAAAAAGGAAACATGGGAGAGCGCTGCACAGCCCAGTGGCTTCATTCATTTCTACTTTCACTGGACACAGATTTATCGTAGTGTGTTACTAACACACACTCATGTAATGTAACAAATTTAAACCATTGCTTTTTTGCGTTGTAATGAGGGCGGTTCACAAGGAAAAACCCAAACTGCATAATAAGTAGTCCAGGCATGCTTTTGAAAGCGAGACGATGATTGTATGGCT
>NC_051233.1:8877344-8954844 GCF_015220715.1 Pygocentrus nattereri | reverse complement strand
CCCCTTTACTCCATGTGCTCCTTTGTTTTGATCTTCCATGTGCTTCTTTGTTTTGGTATCCGTAGTCCTGCCCCTTGTTTCATGACTCCGCCCCTGATTGTTTTCACCTGTCCCTCATTATCCCTGTGTATTTAAGCCCTGTGTTTGCCCTTTGTTTTCACTGGTCTTTGTTTGATGTTTGCTGTTGCTTGAATCTCTCTCGGTGTTGTTTGAATCTTTGTTTGCTGTGTTTTGTTCTGATCTATTCTGGTTTGTCATGTCTGCCCCCGGATCTATCCGTATTGGCTCTTTAACCCTGGACCATTATGACCCCGATTTTGGATTTGCTCTTAATAAAAGTCGCTTACCTCCGCACATGTGTCCGCTACCTCGCTCCACGTTACAGGCGCATTATAAGTTAATGCCAGACATTCATACCACCTCAGATTGCAAAAACCGTGTGGCCACCAGGGACTGTATTATTTTTGATATTCAATTATCCACACAATAAACACAAAAAACTGCCAAAAAGAGGAACTTCAGGCAAATTGGGAGGCTTAAAGGTGATAGCACTGGCATTAAGAGACTAAAAGAATCACTTTTACAAAAGTTCAGCAGCAAACAGAGCAGTGCAGTTGAAAATGTTTTATTTAAAAAAAAACAAATAAATCGGTCATTTTCTTGCTGGATGAGTATCGGCGGCCTCGAGTCTGAGCTAAAACTACAGCTAACAGTTAGTTTGTCAGAGAAATAAATGTTCACTTTTTCTGGATCAAGCCAACGTCAGCTAGACTAGTGAGCCTAATTAGCAAGAAAGCCACAATGCATCTGTCTTCTCAGCCACATCCTTTACAGCACATCCTTAACAATGCACTCATGTCTTGGCTCTCGCGTTTCAGACTGGTACAGTGTGATATACATACCTAATCACATACTTAATTCCGTATTCAAATACTGGCACCTCAAGCAGTTAGAGGAGTGCTCGGCTATCCATACACATCCCTGGTGGTCACTAAATCTAAAAGAGCAGAGATGCTGTAGAAATGTGGGATGTGGACCCTTCTGGAGAGACGCTACACACATACACACAAAACCCTCAGTGCTGCGTTTCATTGACTGCACACACTGCAAGGCACAGCAGAGAGAAGGCGTGAGTGGACTGTAGAGGTAAATGAGGCTTTAGACATGCATGTACACCAGAGAGAGCAGGTAGAGGCCTGTATGTGTGGTGTTAAATGCCAGTGAATCCAGTGTAGGGAAGGTTGCTGTGAGAAGATTGTAGCTTGTTACTACCTGTTGGCCAGTATCAGCAGAGTCGTGGTTCAGATGTTGTCTTTGTGGGATTGTGTGGTTAAATCAGTACCAGCATGTTTAAATGAAGGGAAAGCACAGCTACACCTCACATGGCACAAGCGTAAAAACATGCCGGTAATTCTCCTTTATGAACGAGCAAACTTGTTACTGCCACACCATTTATGCTTAATGACAGTTAATCAGGCGCATTTAATGAAACTGGGGCCGTATTATAGAAACGTCTTTAGTCTGAAATCTTATCTGTTTAGTCACCATAACAACTTCAGTTAGGACTGAATTTGGGACAGAAGCTATTACAAAACAACAGTTACAAAGTTCATAATCTTATCCATTAACACCAGACAAGAACACAGTATTACAGAAACACCCTAACTAGACTAAATTTCCTAAATACTGTCCTAACTTTCAGAGAAACCCCAGAGCTTCTTAACTTCTGTTTTAACCGTCTGTTTCTGTTGTCTTGTGCAGTGACAGACAGCATAGTTCACTGTAACTGGCATAATGACGTTACATTTACATATATCGAAAACGGTGCTTTGACTGTGAGGGTTTTTATTCTAACAGTGTTTCAATAACCCAGAGGCTGCAGACACCACCCCCTCTTCACCACCCCCTCTTATTACCTTCCTCTTAATGTTGATGAAAACTCATCAGATGAAATATTACAGTGATGGTGGTGAATAATGAGGAGACAGAGCTGAACGGGTGTCTGTTTATTAGGAAGAATAACGTTAGCACCCTCAGCTAAAGCGTTTGGGAAATGAAACTGAAACTGACATTTTTAAACCAGTAACAGTGGTTTACAAAAAGTTCAAGTCAGTTAAATGTCTGAAATGGGTTTTCAGCTCCAACTTTGAACCAGTTTGGTAGAATGACCCATACAGTGCAATCCAGCAGGCTAGTGAATAAACAAGTTTGGTGGTAGCTTCCACTCTGACAAACACCAGAGTAGTTCATCTTCTATTGCAGAAGTCAGAGCTCTGCATGGTAAACTGCTGTGTTACCTGCTGATGTGGCCTTACTGAAAACACTGGTGTCTGGGTTTGGTTTCTCCCAGGTTCTCCCAGAGGCAGCAGAGTTGCACTGCTGTTCATGCAGGTTTCTCGACACGGATAAATCCCGGGTTTGATCAAATGTTTTACCACATTTGACGTGTTACTTGCTCTAATGGATTGCAGCAGATACAAACCAAGGAACTGTTTTCATTTCACGTTAACCTCTTAAACTGCTTGGAGACACCAAAAATGCACTTCGTCATATTCTTCATCACTTCCATATTTCATGAGCTACATTCAAAAGGTGGGTGTCGTATGAGGCTGTAACCCTTCTTTCCAGTCAAATAGACGGTGATGTCATTTTAAACCCTTATAATAAAAGAAGCTGAACTCTGAATTTTTCTAGTCTACTGAAAGTCGACACACTGTTCCCCAAATCTGGGCTGAAAACTATAAATGGCGTCTCTTCAGTGATCTGCTTTGTAAAAATTATTTTTATAAAATAATACAAAGAGCGTCTGAGATTTTTGGCTTTAAATTGTAGTACATTGTAAGCATAGAGCAATATGTGTGATCATAAAATACATTTTCTGTCAATTTGAGGGGAACTTTTACAATAAAATAAATGAAATAAAATTTGCATTTATTTATTTATGGCCTTATGATTTGGTCATGTACATTCAGATGGACAAACCAAAATATACCCTGGAGCATAAGAGGTGTCACGATTGGCCCCTCCCAGTCCTGTCCATGTGTTCGTGTTTTGGTTTAGTCCATGTGAGTTTGTTTTGGTATCTGTAGTCCTGCCCCTTGTTTTGTAACTCCGCCCCTGATTGTTTTCACCTGTCCCTCGTTTTCCCTGTATACTTAAGCCCTGTGTTTGCCCCTTGTGTTTACCGGTCTTTGTTTGATGTATCGGTCTTTGTCCTTGCTCTATTGGATGTTTGCTTTGTTTGAATATCTGTTGTTGTGTTGATTCTGGTTTTTGTCATGTCTGTCCCCCGGACTGTCCGTGTTGGCTATATGAACCTGGACTCTTTTGACCACGACCCTGGATTTGCCCCTAATAAATCTCGCTTATCTCAGCACGTGTCCGCCTCCTCGCTCCCCGTTACAAGAGGTTAACTTGCTTTTTTGAAATGTTGCCAGAATTAGAATAATGTATTATGACTAACTATGCGGAGTTTAATTACATACTTAAACACTTGTTGCAGTGTTGAGGATCAGCAGATATCTGCCCAGTCAGATTTTTGTATTTTCATTGACAGAACATTCAGGTGAGAGAGTGCCAGTCTGTTAATGAATACTACAGTCAAATCTTAGTGCATTGTTTTTTGCCCCACTCTTTAAAATGACCGTTCTGTAGTGTCCAATGTTAATTATGATCCAGTCAGATTTTCTTCTCTGATGATTTGGCTACAAGTAACCTCAATGTACTACCCTAAAATCTCTTACGGTCTGAACTGTTATCTTTAGCTTTTATACTGCTTATATAAAATAGCCATTTTATAGTGTTGTCAGTATGTTATAAATCTATACTTATCTAAAACATACAGTAGCCCGTTCCTTTCTCTCAGGTTTGAATGAGAAGCTGTACATCTACGTTGTTTTCTTTGGTACAGTCACAAAAAAGCAGCTGAGGAAAGTGTGAGGCAAGAAATGTCCAGTAGATCTGTCCAAAGGAGCAACATGTTGAGGAGTGGACCAACTGAAGAGCCACATTTACAGCAAATGACCAAGAAAAGTTGACCTGTTTAGGAAATCAATCCACTGATCTTATCCTTTCTTAGCATCGCTCAAAAAGCAGCCAATATAGTTGTTTTCACCTCATAAACCTCAAGCAAGTCACAGTGCTGTTTTTTATGAGATCAACTTTTTTCACATTCTCTCTCTCTCTTTCTCCCCCCCCTCTCTCTTTCTCCGCCCCTCTCTCTCTTCCCCCCCTCTCTCTCTCTGTCACTCTGCCTCTCTTGCTCTCTCCTTTTTGGGAGCTATTGTGATGTTTGCCCCTCCTATGTGGTCTCTGTACGGAGAGATAGCAGCAGTGTGCAGTTACAGGATCCAGACTGTGTGTGCATGTGTGTGTGTGTGCGTGTGCGTGTGTGTGTGTGTGCGTGTGTTCAGCGGGGGGTTATCGCTGACACGCCGAACCGACAGCACCACTTTGATTCCCGTCTGTGTCACAGATCATAAAGAAGTCTGAGGCTTTGTGTGAGGCAGTCAGTGAGGCTATCAGTGATGCTCTTTCTGTGGAGGTTTTTAAAGGCTGTGCTGAGGCTCCATTTAACTGACTTCCAGATGAGATGAGCGCAAAGAAGTGCAGTCTGAAGTCAGGAAACGCTGTGACCTTGAATCAACTCACACTTGAATCAGCTGAAACATCTAAACTCTCTCACTCACACACACACTCTCTCCCCCCTCTCTCTCCCCTCTCTCTCTCTCTCTCTCTCTCTCTCTCCCCTCTCTCTCTCTCTCTCTCACTCACTCACTCACTCACTCACACACTCTCTCTCCCTCTCTCTCTCTCTCTCTCTCTCTCTCTCCCCTCTCTCTCTCTCTCTCTCACTCACACACACACTCTCTCTCCCCTCTCTCCCCCCTCTCTCTCCCCTCTCTCTCTCTCTCTCTCTCTCTCTCACTCCCCTCTCTCTCTCTCTCTCTCACTCACTCACTCACTCACTCACTCACACACTCTCTCTCCCTCTCTCTCTCTCTCTCTCTCTCTCTCTCTCTCTCTCTCTCCCCTCTCTCTCTCTCTCTCTCTCACTCACTCACTCACTCACACACTCTCTCTCCCTCTCTCTCCCTCTCTCTCTCTCTCTCTCTCCCCTCTCTCTCTCACTCACTCACACACACACCCCCCCCTCTCTCTCACTCACACACACACTCTCCCCCCCCCCTCTCTCTCCCCCCTCTCTCTCTCTCTCTCTCAATCTCTCCCCTCTCTCTCTTACTCACTCTCTCTCTCTCTCCCCTCTCTCACACACTCACTTTCTCTCACTCTCTCTCACTTTTTTTCCTCTCATTCCTTCTCACTCTCTCTCTCTCCCGTCTCTCTCTTTCTCACACTCACGCACTCTCTGTCTCTCTCTCTCTCTCTCTGTGTGTAGGTGCGTGAGTTGCAGACTCGTCTCCAGAGTGTCCAGCCTGGTGGAGGTCAGTCCAGTCCAGGCCGTTTGACCCCCGCTGGTCGACCCATTAATCCCAGCACAGGCGAGCTCAGCACCAGCAGCAGCAGCAACGACATCCCTGTAGCCAAGGTAGCCACCATTTATGTGTTTAATTTCCAATCAAAGTGGAGTACAGACTCCTCTCACAATGGAAGGATGGACAGAAACACATCAAGCTGCTTGATTTTCTCCTCTCTCTCACAGATGAAAGCTTTAAGTGCTGTTTATCTGATGGGGCAGTTCTGGTGGTCCACCAGATCTAACATAGTTGTTAGGAGCGTTAGTTGTTACTATTGACTTTCTCCTTCTTTACACAGGTGGAATATCAAATACCTGTTATATAAAATATAATATTATAAAACTGATAGTTCCAAAAATAATCAAATCTGATTGGCTGAGCCACTTTATGTTCAAAGCCATTGTAAAATACATAATACACACAAGTGAGCGCCACACAGCAACTGAACCTCTGTATCACTATGCCACGTCATGAAAAATCCCTGTGCTGTTAATGGAGTAATCTTTCACTTTTAATGCTGCTCGTATGGACCACCAAGAATATTGATCAAATAAGAACCCGCTTTTTGTTTAAACAGGGGCTTATAACTTGTTTTCTTAACTAGAACTAAATTGTCAGCCTGAACAACTCCATCATTAATATCACAGGCTTGTCTTAAAGTACTTATGATTCACTGTAAAACAGCAGTATGACAGTCTAAAGAATGTCACTTAAATGACTTACACGCTTCAATTGTCTGTGTTTAAGTCAGAAGTAGCATCAAACTCAGGCTGAATCCCAAACGGCTCTGTACTCCCTAACTTTGGAAGTGTTGAATTTCTAGCCTCTACAGCCAAGTAGTGCACTATTTGTTGAGTGTGGATGTTGAGTATGGAATCCCAAATGAATTTTGTTAGCTGTATTGAGCACTGTTGGGATTCAGGATCAGTATTTCCTACGTAGTGCACGATGTAGGGAGCAGGGAGCCATTTGAGACGCCACTGGATTGGTGTTAAATAAGACTCAGAGTGCTAATTTTGTGACCTCAATGTACTTCTAAAGCAAAGGTTTTACACTAAACTGCTGTTATCATACACTATTTTGCCAAAAGTATTCAGTCACCCATCCAAATCATTGAATTCAGGTGTTCCAATCGCTTCCATGGCCACAGGTGTATAAAACCAAGCACCTAGGCCTGCAGACTGCTTCTACAGACATTAGAGAAAGAATGGGTCCCTCTCAGGAGCTCAGTGAATTCTAGCGTGGTACCGTGATCGGACGCCACCTGTGCAACAAGTCCAGTCGTGAAATTTCCTCACTACTAAATATTCCACAGTCACTTGTCATGTCAGTGGTGTTATAACATACAAGTTGAAGCGATTTGGAACGACAGCAACTCAGCTACAGAGTGGTCGGCTATGTAAAATGACAGAGCGGGTCAGCGGATGCTGAGGCACATAGTGCACAGAAGTCACCAACTTCCTGCAGAGTCAATCACTACAGACCTCCAAACTTCATGTGGCCTTCAGATCAGCTCAAGAACAGCATAGAGAGCTTCATGCAATGGGTTTCCATGGCCGAGCAGCTGCATCCAAGCCTTACATCACCAAGTACAATGCAAAGCGTTGAATGCAGTCAATTATTATTAATAATAAATGAAATTATTTTCTGAAAAATTGTATTTTATCATCCCTGTGATGGAATGGTGACCTGTCCAGGGTGTATCCAGTCTTCCACCCACTAACAACGGGGGTAGGCTCCAGCTCACCCTTGTGACCCAGAAGGACAAGCAGCTTAGAAAATGTGCGTGTGGGTGTGTATCTTATCTTATTTTACTTATTTTGGCCGCTGTTTTTATAAAAGCAGTAAGCCTCTCGAGGCCAAGCGTTGCTGCGATTTTATCACGAGGAAAGGGTTTTAGGCACTTCAGCCTTCCCAGTTGCTTTTATAAAATGGTGGTCAACATAAAATATGGTAAAATACACCAATTTTTAGAAAATAATTTTGAATTTACAGCTCCAGCGGCTGTGAATGCATCCTCCCCCTTTAGCTGACAGCATGGGAGTGTTACAAAGGAGTTCCCTGCAAAATCCCATTGAAATGTAGTCTTGCTTAATCGTTATTTATTTAAGGAATGCTGCAATTTTTTATTTACTAGAAAGTCAAGTTAGCCTGCATCTTGAGTTTGAGTTTATGGATTACCACTTTCAGTCAACATCAGTCATTTTGATTTATTTGCATCCAGCCTGTCATTTTCCTGCTTAGATTTTACATCTTGGAGGTCAACAGTTGTGTTTAAACATATTAGGTTTCTGGTCTTCCAGGTTTGAAGAGCAAAAACCAATGTTTTGTATCTTGAGCTGCAGACACAAATTACCAGTGGTGGACAAAGTAGACAAACCATGTACCTGAGTTAAAGTAGATATCCAAGGTAAAAAATTACTCCAGTAAAATTAGAAGTTCCTCTCTTTAGACCTCCACTTGAGTAAAAGTACAAAAGTATTTGCCTTCAAATGGACTTAAGTATCAAAAGTAAAAGTACTAAAAGATTAATTATGACTTTAATGCCCTATTATCAATTTTATAATGAGACTTTTACTTCCTGAACTCATTTTAGGTGAAAGTCCTCCAGCGTCTCTCTTGGTAAACCAGTCTTTTAATAGAACGTCATTAATTAGTGACGCTGACGTCTATTAAAATGATCAGAAGCACAAAACACTGAAGGTAAACAGTGTCCATCAGGGAGAACCGAGTGGCTCTGAAATCACTTTTACACACAGTTAATAATCAATTTCAGATTTATTTACAACTTAGTTCCAAGTTTAAGATGAATAAAAACTGGCTTTAAACTCAGGATCACAGATGAGCTCATTTACTATGTTGATCTGTAGCCTCTGTTCATAAACATAAACCAGCCCAAACTAATTTACTATAAAATGAAACGGTGTTTGTATAAATTCAGAAAAAAGCTGCGTCAGTCTCGACTGCATATGTGGACATATTTCTATATTGTTCTCTATTTACACAAAGTTAGGTTAGTTCATCATTTATGTTGAACAGACTCTCCCAAAGTTTTACGCTGCTGCGCTGACGTTGAACCGTGTGCTGCACTGGGTCGGTATGACCAACAGGTCAAAACCAGCTCTAAACAAAGTGACCGCTGTGGAATCAAAAGCAAGTTATTAGACCCAGAAATGTAGTGGAGTGAAAGAAAAAGGTCACCTAAACTGAAAAAAACTACAGTAAAGTACAGATACACAAAAAACTACTTAAGTACAGTAACCAATTACATTTACTTCGTTACTGTCCATCACTGTGAATCACTCTGCCTTCTGATTGGGTAGATGCATCATGTTGACCGGATTCATTTGCTTAAAGTTCAGCTCCACTTAACGTTTCCATGCGCCACGTCCCCCAAATCTGACACACAGGACCCATCATGCACTCCGTGGCTCTGTCTGATGGAAAAGGTGTTTCCATTTGAAAAAACGAATGGGATGTGTTGTGGTGCGTTTACTTGGGCAGTGTAAATCGCTGTTATCGGAGCAAAGCCTTGTATGTCCATTTTTGTTGTTTTTCAGTTTTTGACATAATTTGAAAATACCTGTTGTCTTTTATATTGTGTGCAAATTTCATGATGAGTGGACCAAAATAAATGGCCCAGAATTACCTGGAAAAAAGTCTGGTTCCATTGACTTACATTAAAAGTAAAGTAGTTTTTATCTTCTTCTGTAAAGTTACCATTTTGGAGATACAAGGTTTTGTTCTGACAGCAGCAAAATGCAGCATAAGCCTAATTTCAATCTTGATCTTAAATACTTTATAGACTCAGTAGCATCTACACCGTTACACATTCTGCGTCTACAGTACATGAAGCGCTATTGAAGGTGGTCTCTGCAGGACTTGGTCTGAACGTTCTGTACATCTGCTTTACAACAGATCCCTCGAGACAAAGGAATGTGTACATCAGTGTGTGCCTTTCAGCATTATTACAGTACATAGCACTGTCGTTACTTGGACAAAGCAGTCCAGTCACTTTTGGTGATCACACATTGGTTTAGTTGAATGTGCTGTGTGCTGTACATGATCTGCCCTTGAATCTGCTCACACATGCACTGTATATCTGTAATGTTGCTCAGCACCTCCCCCTTCTCTTACTCTCTCCGATTTCTCCTTCTTTCCCCCACTTTAATCCCTCATTCTCGTTTATTCTGTCCTTGGCCTTCAGCTTCATAGAATCCATTACAATAACAGCACAGGCTTGATGCAGTATTGATGTGTTATCATTACTGTGAAAAATTACTTCATGAAACACTTTTCTGAGAACATCCTGGGAACGATCAGTACTTCCTGAATACCGAACAACTGCATATAGCATAAAGACAGATTTAAACCAATTATAAACAGCATGTAAACAACAGCAACCTGTAAATACTAACTGTGTGAACTGCATAGTAGCACGTAGCTGACTGGATATCAGTCTGTCATGTCATTATCTTATTATGTCATATTTACCAGTTGATTTTTTTCTACTGCTTCTTCTTAAAAGTTTATTTTTTAACACACATTTAACACACACACATTTTCTGTTCCCTAATGTGCTACTGGTGTTTTGCTGGTGCTTTTTTGTTTTAACATGCTTTCAAATGTCAGAGCAACTAAAAAATAAACTAAATATTATGAGGCATATGGCTGCTGTCAGAACAAAAGCCTGTTGTCCTTAACATTGTTATAAATTCCGTGATGAATGGACCAAAACAAATGGCTCGGAGAAATGTCTGGTTCCATTGAATTACATTACAGGAAAAGGAAAAATGACTCTTAAAGTTACCATTTTGGAGATATGAGAATTTGTATTAATTAGAATTTAGAACAAACCAGAGACCTTCTGGTCACAAGGCTGGTTCCCCAACCTCCAGCCCACGACTGCCCTTAATGTTGGCTATGGTGCCAAGCAGTTGTGAATTAATCAGGACATTATTTAAAACAATATATATTTTACAGTTATGAATTCTGTATATCTAAGAACCTTTGAATAGCTTAAATCCAAATATACTTTTCTAGCATTTTTCATATCGCTGTTGTCGGAACAAAACCTCGTATCTCCAGAATGGTAATTTTACAGGAGAAGGAAAAAATATGCTTTATTTTTATTGTAAGTCAATGGAACCAGACTTTTTTCAAGATCATTTTGAGACGTTTCTTTGGTCCATCAAGAAATTTACACGTAACGTGAAGAGCAACAGACATTTTCAAATGATCGTAAACATTGAAAAACGGCAAAAATGGAGATACAAGGTTTTGTTCGGGCAGCAGTGATTTAAGGATGTTTGTTCCATGTGGGACATTTGAATCCTGTCGTAAATACCTTACTGTGTTCTGCCCCAGGACATCCTACTTGGGGGTGTTGTACAGCCATTTGGTGTAGTTGTTCAAACCACAAGAACAGAAATGGAGGTGGCTTGTTAAACCCTTCAGCATTAATACTGTTTAACAATGAATAACAATTAAAGCAGAGGAAAGAAAACAGAAAAAAATCGAAACAATTTCCAGCAATCCCCCCTCCCAAACGCATATTAAGCGTTCACTACAATACATTTGACTACTGAAGTTTGCTTAGTGACATGTTTGAATAGGTCTTCATGGCTTTGTCATCTTAACTGCTTCTTAGAACATTTTAGTCCTTTATATCTTGGTGACAACAAAGATGAATTCTCCAGCGTAGGACATCAGATGCCATCACTCCAGCAGTGTTTCTTGAACAGGTCATGTCTGGTCGAATGGGACTTCAAAGAAACCCGCAGCCTCCCTTGTTCCATCAATTTAAGCATCCTGAGTTCCTCTCACACTGCCTTGGATTTCCCTGGAAGCACACAAACAACCAACCCAAACAGCAGCAGCAGTGCCTGATGGAAATCATACAGATGAATTAAACAACTGTACTGAACTTTTTCTTCATACCCTGTGAAAGTCTACATCTTGCTAAATTTCCTTCGGGATCAATAAAGTATCCATCCATCCATCCATCCATCCATCCATCTATCTATCCCTGCCTAGTGTGAGTCCTACAACTCCAAGAGGAGTGAGGGATGCTAGTTGTACAAGGGGGAAAGGGAATCTTTGTTTTTAAGTTTGATCCCTGGGACCTGATGTTGCCAGTTGTCACCCATGTCCCTAATTTAAAGGTAGCACTATTTACAGTGTGAAGCATGTCCAGATTTTTACCCTTAGCACTGTTACAACCTTAACTAAAAGTACTTAGAACTTCCTTGAAGCCTTGTATTAAAATTGCTTGCTGTTTGCTAAAGAGCTCCAAACACTCTAACATGTTATAAAAAATGCATCGCCCTCCACCTGCTGTAAAGAACCATCAGATCATGCTAAATGCAGGCAAATCATGGGCTAAATCCTTTTCTTAGAAGCTACACCGAAACTTTGCCACTGCATGTGGTAAAAAAAAAACACTCTGAGACCCTTGCAGGACTGAGTCGAGATCTACAAATGAAAATGAATTCTATATGTACTTCTCGACTGGCCTGATGCATTATTATATTTCAGTTTCTGTTTTACCAGAATCAGTCAAACTTCTCCCTTCTTGGAGATTCCCAAACCTGTTGAATTCAAATTCAGTTGTTCTAAAACTTAAAAGTACCAACTACCCCAGTTCGTCTCCATTATTCATCTTAGCTCATATGTATGTGTTTTATTACATAACTTCAAAACTCAGCCAGGTTAGGAATAAAGACTGCGTGCTCCTGTTAATCCACACATCATTCTTCACTTTACTACGAAGACAAATGTCTCCCTGCTGTTGTTAGATCTGACTTTTTCCCTTTTGTTCCGATCTGAGACCACCAGTGCTCCTTACAAACCTTTATCCGTTCTGCAGACCTGAACCAGACTAGCTAAGGTGAGGCTAGTACTATTGTCAGACTTGAACTATGAGCTAATGTTAAGCTTATAAGAGCCTCTCTCATTAACATGAACATGGCAGACTGTGATGAGCATGTCCTAATCCATCACTGTAAAGACAGTTAGCAGTTTACTGATGCTAATCCTTTCAGCCTGTGTTTCAAACATGACCGAAATTCTGTAACAGACTTGTCTCAACATAATCTCACCAGTTAATCATATGAGGATATCTGATATCATATGATTCTACCACAGGGAAACAACAGATGCTCCTGACCAAGCAGTAACATTTAACTACCTGGCATTATTGAACTAGCCCATCTTGAGGATCAGACACTACCGCAGTCACTAAGGATGAGGCTTCAAACTCTTTTGAAGGCAAATTATAAAACAAACTTTTAGAAACTGTGAGGGCAAAGCCAGTTGCTGCTTGTTTGGCAGTAATTACATCTACAGGAGCTGAACCACTGGCCACCATGGTCCTGCATGCGAGGACATGCAGTCATAAAACCATTAAGGGCACCTACAGGTTGCGCAGAACCCAATGCAGCAGCCTTAAACAGTGAAGGACTGAACTTTTTTTTACCATAGCTAAAACCTTCACAGAAGGTTTTAACCTACCATCTATTGTCCTGCTCATGTGTAATTGGCTATAAATACACTCCCACAGCAGCTGTCATTATTTGAATTGTTCATCCTCTGTGAGAACGGCAGAAAACCAGAATGCTTTCTGGATTAGTTTTAAAAGTTTGCCTGCCACCTTGGGGATGACTGCCCCACGAACTGAGCTGGACTGAGTTTTCCCTAAACTCACTTTACTCTTGGCCTTCAAATTCTTCTTGCGTTCTCATGTGCTCTCTGGCTCTCAGCGCTGTCACGCTGTTCCTTGGAACACGTTCTTTAACACAGCGGTACTGAGCAGCTGGGCTACCTCAGCTTGTGAAGTCACACCATCAGCTCTTTGAGCAACGCTTATACTGCTCATCCTGTCCTCGTCACCATTGTTGTAAATCTTGATCTTGCCTTGGAAGAGATTCAGGAGACGGGGGTTTGCAGAAGGAATGATGGTTTTATTAAAAAGAGAGCACTCAGTATATCTGCCTTAGTCTCACCCCATCTGAGCAGCAGCTCAAACACACAGCTTTTATGCAATACAACTGACCCCACACCCCCAATAGAGTCACACAGATCTGCGTGGGACATTTGAATCCTGTCGTAAATACCTTACTATGTTCTGCCCCAGGACATCCTCCTTGGGGGTGTTGTACTATTTGGTGTAGTTGTTCAAACCACAAGAACAGCAGTGGAGGTAGCTTCTTAAACGCTTCAGCATTAATGCTGTTTAACAATAAATAACAATTAAAGCAAAGTAAACAGAAGATAAATCAAATTTCCAACAAGACTTTAAATAATAATAATAATAATAATAATAATAAATTAGTTTGTTTATTATAACAAGTATATTAAAGATAAGCTTCTTTGTTTTCATGCAGGTGGCGGAACGAGTCAAGCTGTCCAAAACGCGCTCAGAGTCATCGTCAACTGAGAGAGCGGTGCTGGGCTCAGAGATCAGCAGCATTGGGGTAAGAGAGAGAGAGAGAGAGAGAGAGTGTGTGTGTGTGTGTGTGTGCGTGTGTTTGTGTGTTTGTGTGCGTGTGTGTCTGTTTGTGTGTGTGTGTGTGTGCTTGTGTGTGTGTTTGTGTGTGTGTGTGTGCATGTGTGTCTGTTTGTGTGTGTGTGTGCGTGTGTGTGTGTGCATGTGTGTTTGTGTGTGTGTGTGTGTGTGCGTGTGTGTCTGTTTGTGTGTGTGTGTGTGCGTGCTTGTGTGTGAGACAGAGTAGCTGGTGCGAGTCTAACAGAAGAAGAGTGATAATGGAGCTGAGGAGAGAGGAGGAAGCAGTGAACCGAGAGGGAGAGAGAGAAGGAAGGAGAAAAAGACAGCGTGTCACAGAGAAAGAACATGAAGGAGATAGAGAGGGAGAGAAGGGAGCAAGAAGAGAATGAGAAGGGAAGAGAGCATGAGAGAAAGTGAAGGGTAACAAGAGTGACATAAAGAGTAAAGAATAGAGAGAGTGAGGAAAAGAGAGAAGGAAAGAAAAAGAGTGAAGGGACAGAGGGTGTGTGTATGAAGGGCAGAGAGAGAGAGTGTGTGAGTAAAAGTGAAGGGAGAGATAGAGTGTAGAGTAGAGAGACAGCTGGAGAGAAGGGAAGAGAGATGGAGTGTGGAGAGAGAAAGAGTGACCGGTAGAGAGTCAGTGAGGCATAGGGAGAGTGAGGATGAGAGAGGTGGGAAGGGAGAAAGAGAGAGAGTTAAGGGTAGAGAGGGGAAACAATGAAGGAAAGAGAGAGAGTAAAGAGGGAGTAGTAGAAAGGAGAAAGAGAGAGAGAAAAAGAGCGTGAGGCACAGCACAGCCATGCAGAGTCAGCTCAACCCCCCCCAACACTGAAGAGCTTTCAGAGTGACCGCATGAGAGAGAGAGAGAGAGAGAGAGAGAGAGAGAGAGAGAAAGAGAGATAAGAGCAGAGTGAGTGTTATCTCTAAAGCAGCAAGGGATTTGAGAGGCCTGTCTCTCTGCAAGCTGCTGGCAGCCTGCCAGACCGGCCCAAAGTGACACAGAAGGTGACCCCCCCCCCCCACTCCCACTCCCCCCCCCCAACCCCCCCCCAAAAAAAACCCACACATTTATCACATACACTTTTGCTCCCTTCTTTCTGTGATTTGTTAATATATAACATAGCTTTTTAATATTTTTGGGATGTGGCTTTGGAACTCCCATTCCGCAGTCTGAGGGGTCTCCAGCGTGGGGTGCTATAAGTACGCAATTCACTTTAGTGTTCATTTAAAGAGAAGAGACAGCCATAAAACCCGTCTAAATTTTATTACCAAAGGATATTGATCATTATTTATGTGATTTCCATTAAAGAATTCCATGAAAATAAAGCCTTTGAGATAAAGACTGTATAAAGCGCAGCTGCAGTGACCATGTATCTGTTTCACTGTTGATCTGCTGCTGCTCAAGCTATTCAACAGGCTGGACTAAATAAGTACTCATTTTAATACCAGCTACTTTTTGTATGAAGTGTAAATAAACAATCAAGCTCACACTGGCTTTGTTTCCATGCAGAGGTTTTTGCTAATCTGACTGAATACATTCTGAATACAGATTTAGACTGAGGTGTAATGGAAAATCTTCGTTTACATTTGCACTACAGCGATCCGATCCAAAATGACGCGGAATGACGGCGTGGAGTACCACTTAGAGTAAACATTACCATGACAGCGGATGTCAGCAAGTTTTCAGTTGGCGCGCTTGTGTCTGTAATTGCTCTAAAATGATGTCAGACTCAGAAAAATGCACTTCATATGTCCTTATTAAAGAAGGCTGATAGGAAGACGTTGTGATCTGAGACCCATAAGCTGGATGTCCGTCCCACTGCCGTCCTTTAAAGATCACAAAGCGTAAACTTTGTCTCCTCTGCAGACGAGTTTCCGCTCCGCTATGTTGAACGTTAGAAAGTTTTACTATGACATGACGCACATGCGCAAATGTACCGACACGTTCCCATTGGAGATGTGTTATTATTCTACTATTTAACAGATTACTTACAGGATATTCCACCTCATTCAATCAGATAGAAATTGTATTCCCAGTGGTCTCAGTCGGATTAGTCTATTCAGATTGAAGTTTATACATGGACATATTCTATTCCAAATGAGCTATTAGTTGGATTTTTAACAGATTATTAGGCTGCATGTAAATGTGGGTATTGAGGGCAGACCCCCACCAGCCCCCCAGCCTAAAAATATTGCTCCCATTTAGAAAGCAGGGGGGGACGCCCATTCCTCATAAGCGCATACTAGCTCATAAACAGTGAATGTGTTTACATGCACTTAATAATCCGATAACTGCAGAAAATCAGATTTTATCAGTGATCTGATCAACACGTTTACATGGACTTGAATAATCAGATAATGGGAAAACTCTGGGTTTACATGAGTCAGGCAGTAATCAGAACTTTATGCCGCAAAAAAAGCGCCCATTTTCCTGAAACTAGGAATAGAAATTATCTAGAAGATGAAGAACATTTAAATTCTCCATTTCGTCAAGCATGTAGTCGGTTTCAGCGACGCTCCAAAGGTGTTTTCCTGCGTCTCACAGTGACGCTGCTCACTTATTTCCGGTACCAAGACTGTGTTCACATATTCTCAGACTGAGAAATCTGACTAAGAGTTCACATGCACTGACAAATCTGATTACCTGGCTAAAACCCAGCTCTCTATCAGATTTCTTAACCACATTTCTAGACCTTATTCCAGTCTTAGAAATCAGAGTGTGCTGTTTACATGATTTGAGTAATCAGATAACTTCAGAAATCCAAGTATGATCTCATTATTGAGAGCGTGAAAACGCACTCGCTGCTGCTAGTCTTTATTGTTGACACTGCAAAAAATAGTATCTTGTCAAGTGAAATTATCTTAATTCCAGTCGATATGTCTAATTTCTTCTAATTTCTTATTTTGAGGTGGTTGTGCTCTTAATAAAATGATCTAGCTTATTTCTGTACATTTAGCTGTTTTTAGTTATTTTATTAGGTAAAATTATCTCACTCTATTGGCATAATTTAGCTTGTTTTAGGTAAATTTCTTAAAACAAGCAAAATTATCTGCCAGTATAGGGAGATAACAGTGCTTAATCATTTTTTTTTAAATGGGTACAGAATGTTTGGAAATAAATAATCTTAAAATAAGCGTACAGCATAATATTGGGCATATTGACTAGATTCAAGATCATTTCACTTGACAAGATACTATGTGGTACCGTTGATGTATTGAAAACTGTACAGAACTGAGACATCTCTATATTTTATTGAACCAATTACACCCCTGCTGTCAGTACTCTACAGAACAGTGGAGCTGTGTTGGAGACAAACATGCTCAGTTCCAGGAAGCCATCTGTGAATTAGAAACTCACTGAGGTTCCAAAAAGAGCATTTTTGCCAAATGAATAAGCTGTAGAAGTGTCCATATCTGTGAAAGCTGTTCTATAAGCTGTGCGTTTCTCCGTGTGTGTAGGTGTCGAGTAACGTGGCGGAGCACCTGGCCCACTCTCTACAAGACTGCTCTAATATCCAGGAGATTTTCCAGACACTTTACTCACACGGCTCCGCCATCTCCGAGAACAAGATCCGCGAGTTTGAGGTGGAGACAGAACGGCTCAATAGGTGCGGCTCAAACACACACACACACACACACACACACACACCTTCATGCTCACTGAGCCACTAATTTTATTTTAGCTTTGATATCGGATTAGATTCCCATTCTCTGCCTTTTTGTAGTCTGTTGGTAGAAATACAAGCAGACAGGTGGTATAGCACCTGCTATTGTTATGTGTTTTATATATATATCTCCATAATAATATATCCCCCCAGTAAACTACATAAACTACACTGTATATTAGGATTGTTGATGTTAACACAGTAATAATGTTTTTATATATATATATATATATATATATATATATATATATACATATATATATATATATGTATAGATAGATAGATAGATAGATAGAGGTCACAAATATCTTTTATATACATATATATATATATATATATATATATATATATATATATATATATATATATATATATATATGCATGTAATACTATGTCCAATTTGGACTTCAGAAATCTTGAAATAATGAATGTTCTCAGGATTTTGATTTATTAAGTAGAAATAATGGCTTATTTCGTCAACGTTTTGACTTATGTTGAAATAATTATTTAGTTTCTCAAAATTATTTTCTCAAGTTAGTAAGTTGTTGTATAGACATAGTGAGTCAAATTCTGAGAAAATGTGTCATTATTTTGACATACTAAGTAAAACATCTCACATTTTTTGAGAAAGAAATGACATCTCGCCAGCAGAAGCAGTGAAGGAGAAAAATACACAGGCTTTTGTCATTTATTCTTCCATTTAACCCTGACCTTAACCTCAGTTACCAAAATAAATGTTTTTTTTTTTGGTCACTTTTAAAACAGAAAACATTTTTGTAAACGGCGTTTTACAAAGTCAGAACAGTTTTGTCCTGAATGTGTACACAAACACGCACCCACCTCTGTCTTGGTCAGATTAGACCAGCATGAACTTGTCCCTCAGCTGAACTTAGAGACTCTATAGCCCAGGCTTTCTCTATCACTAACCTGCACACATAATGAAAGAGCACATTTATTCGGCCCTGGCTGTGCAGGTGGGTTTTTGAGAACGTTTCATGTTTTGATTTTTCCGCCCATAATCCTCAGAATCCACGACCAAGTAAATTAAAGGCAAAAACGTGTCGGCTTTTCACACAGATTTAGCCTCAGTCATCCAGTGTTTAGCACTTAAGCCTCCAGTTTAGTTTCACTAATCAACACCCTGATGTTCCCCCTGGTTCCTGAAGCTGCAGACTGGAGATATCTGTAGAGGAAGACCTCAGCCTTTAGTCTCAAATCCATTTAAATACTCCACTGTGTGTCAGTCAAAGATTACAGTGCTTTTAGGCCCTTTTCAGCGGTCATAGCTGCAGTGTAGAAATGTCAGACTGTCTTGTTTGCCTGTTTCAAATGGACTTTACTCTTTTAATCTTTAATCATAACATGGAGTGCCTTAACGTGCATGATGTGAACCTTAAATATTGGCCCAACTTCCTTACCAGTGCACCTCAATCTCAATCTCCGTGACGTACCTAGGCCCAATCTCATTCATTTTTACCCCTAACCCTTGTTTTCGAGGGTCACTTTGCCCCTTGGAACTGAGTTAAATGACAACCAACATAAAATATAATCGAATATAAAATTTTTCAGAAAATAATTTATTATTAATAATAATGGTAATGCACAGATCTGATTGGCTGATTGGTATCACGTGTGATATTTAACACATGATTGGTCTGCGAGTCTGTGGCCACTAAAGCTACTGTAAAGGCTAGAAATGATACGCCGATTAAAACAGTAAAACCCCATAGAAATGAAATAATTCTCTAAAGTTTATTGGTTGTAGGTCCAATTCCGTATAGGACAGCATCTGGGTCCGGATTTGGAATGCGGTCCACCGATTAGTGACCTCTGCTTTAGAGTATGGTATCGTCGTCAAGCAATGATTCCATACTCTTACAAGTACTTAACGTTAGTTTACTAACGATCCCTATTGCAGTCAGATTTCTGAACTTTGTTTGTGCCAAATTTTGGTTATCTCGGTGGAGATACTGGCATTTGTAAATATTCTCATTAAGGGCTGTGTGTGTGTGTGTGTGTGTGTGTGTGTGTGTGTGTGTGTGTGTGTGTGTGTGTGTGTTTTCTCTCTGCAGTCGTATTGAGCACTTGAAGTCTCAGAACGACCTGTTGACCATCACGCTGGAGGAATGTAAGAGCAATGCAGAGAGAATGAGCATGCTAGTGGGCAAATACGAGTCCAACGCCACTGCCCTGCGCCTGGCTCTGCAGTACAGGTATGTGCACACACTGTTACAGGCCTTTATCTGAACTCACTCATCCTTGTACAGCGGTCCCCAGATTGACAGGATAATCTCTGCATGCTGATTGAGGTGGGTTGGCATGGCAACAGCTACCACTTACTTTCATTCCAGTTTTAATTTGAGTGACAACTTCGACTTTTGGGTTTTTTCATTTATTCCCTTGTTCACTTTTTGTTAGTGTGTGATGAGCATAATCAAGGCTGCCTTGTAGAGTTGCACTGTGAGCAGTCCTAGACAAAAGAATATCCTAATTAAAAAAAAAAAAGTTAACACAAAAAGGGAACAAACTTAAATATGACAATTACTATTTGTTGAGTTGAACATATCGGGAAAACGTGAAAATAAAATATGCCATAACTTTTGCAAAGACAATGTTTATTTTTTTCCCTAATATGTTTAATTAAGCAAATAAACAGAAATTGTGCATTACAATTGTGTTTTCTCTGAAGAGGATGTGTAATTATTTTATTATATAAAAAAATAAGTGATATTTTATATCACTTAGAAAATCAGTTACCAGGGCACTCAAACTTTTGCATATGACTGTATCTTCCATTTATTGTCAGTGTTAATTCTTTATTTAAATATATATAGTATGTATAGATGTATAGATAGATAGATAGATAGATAGATAGATAGATAGATAGATAGATAGATAGCGCTGTTGTCAGAACAAAGCCTTGTATCTCCATTTTTCATTTTTTGACATTTGAAAATACCTGCTTTACTTTACTTTGTTTGTATATTTCATGATAAATGGACCAAAAGAAACGGCCCAAAATGACTTTGAGAAACATCTGGTTCCACTGACTTACATTAAAAGTGAAGTAGGGTTTTTCCTTCTTCTGGGACCACTCAAATAACACATCCTAGATCTGAATGAATGAAATATTCTCATTGAATACTTTTTTCTGTACAAAGTTGAATGTGCGGACAACAAAATCACACAAAATCATCAATGGAAATCAAATTTATTAACCAATGGAGGCCTGGATTTGGAGTCACACACAAAATTAAAGTGGAAAAACACACGACAGGCTGATCCAACTTTGATGTAATGTCCTTAAAACAAGTCAAAATGAGGCTCAGTATTGTGTGTGACCTCCCTACAATGCCTGGGCTTGCTCCTGATGAGGTGGCGGATGGTCTCCTGAGGGATCTCCTCCCAGACCTGGACTAAAGCATCCGCCAACTCCTGGACAGTCTGTGGTGAAACCTGGTGTTGGTGGATGGAGCGAGACATGATGTCCCAGATGTGCTACATGAGGTCTAGCATTGTCCTGCATTAGGAGGAACCCAGGGCCAACCGCACCAGCATATGGTCTCACAAGGGGTCTGAGGATCTCATCTTGGTACCTAATGGCAGTCAGGCTTCCTCTGGCGAGCACATGGGGGGCTGTGCGACCCTCCAAAGAAATGCCACCCCACACCATTACTGACCCACTGCCAAACTGGTCATGCTGAAGGATGTTGCAGGCAGCAGATCGCTCTCCACGGCGTCTCCAGACTCTGTCACGTCTGTCACATGTGCTCAGTGTGAACCTGCTTTCATCTGTGAAGAGCACAGGGCGCCAGTGGCGAATTTGCCAATCCTGGTGTTCTCTGGCAAATGCCAAGCGTCCTGCACGGTGTTGGGCTGTGAGCACAACCCCCATCTGTGGACGTCAGGCCCTCATACCATCCTCATGGAGTCGGTTTCTAACCGTTTGTGCAGACACATGCACATTTGTTGCCTGCTGGAGGTCATTTTGCAGGACTCTGGCAGTGCTCCTCCTGTTCCTCCTTGCACAAAGGCGGAGGTAGTGGTCCTGCTGCTGGGTTGTTGCCCTCCTACGGCCTCCTCCACGTCTCCTGGTGTACTGGCCTGTCTCCTGGTAGTGCCTCCAGGCTCTGGACACTACGCTGACAGACACAGCAAACCTTCTTGCCACAGCTCACATTGATGTGCCATCCTGGATGAGCTGCACTACCTGAGCCACTTGTGTGGGTTGTAGAGTCCGTCTCATGCTACCACGAGTGTGAAAGCACCACCAACATTCAAAAGTGACCAGAACATCAGCCAGAAAGCAGAAAGGTACTGAGAAGTGGTCTGTGGTCCCCACCTGCAGAACCACTCCTTTATTGAGTGTGTCTTGCTAATTGCCAATAATTTCCACCTGTTGTCTGTTCCATTTGTACAACAGCTGTGAAATTGATTGTCAATCAGTGTTGCTTCCTAAGTGGACAGTTTGATTTCCCAGAAGTTTGATTTACTTGGAGTTATATTGTGTTGTTTAAGTGTTCCCTTTATTTTTTTGAGCAGTGTGTATATATATATATATATATATATATATATATATATATATATATATATATATATATATATATATATAAAATAGAGAGAGAGAGAGAGAAAGTCAGGTTCCTGTCGCCACTATGCTTGGTCAGTTTATCTACAGGGGAGCATTTCACATCAAACTGCTCTGAATGACTTTGTTTGCATTTTAATTATTTGATAATGAAGGAATTTTCAAAAATCTGTGGATTTTTCTTTTAATTGTGATGTTATAAACATGGGAAGAACACTTTAGGGGAGTCTTGTTTTCCAGCTGTAAATATGTTGAGCTACACTGTATCTGGGTATTTTTAGATGTGCTCACAGGATCACTGAAGGCACTCTCTTTTTTTCTAATGCCTTCTTTAGAGCCAACAAAACTAAACTAATTTTGTCAAAATAATGAAAATCTTTAATGAGTAATGTATTGAATTGAAACATTATTGAATCATCAATGCATTTGTAATATAGCACAGTATTCCACTGATGCAATATTTTGCAGTTTATCAAAGAACTAGTGTTTTGTCACAATAGCAGTGTTTTTGTTGTTAGTATTAAACAGCCCTGCTGCTTCGTTACCTGTGTAGATACTCAGCCTTATTTACTTGGCTGTCTCTTTAGCTGAGCTACAGTGTTGAATGCTGCACCCATTGTCTTTAGCAGCTCCTGTCTGTCCTAACCTTCTGCTGTTTCTTACACTACAAAACTCCTCAGCATGCATACAGATGAGCCAGCTCTTACCCGTGTGTGTGTGTGTGTGTGTGTGTGTGAGGGAGATTTCCAGCATGATTCTGTGACATTTGTCTACCTTTCTCTCTGTATACGTGAGTGTGTTTGCGTGGGTTCTATACAAATATCAGTGTATTTTTGGCCCTACTGTGCTCTACTGTGTAAAACTCAGAAACCACAACCATCATTTATTACATTTCCAGTCAAAACAGCCAGTAAGTAGAGTTATACATTTTTGGTGAGACATTTTTGAGGAGACATAGATAATCTGCTTTGATAAACAAGGTAAATAAAAATAAGTGAAAAACAAGATTTTTCAAAACTGGATGCAAGAATTGAGGCTCCTAACAACCACCTGCAGGATCTGGTAGACCACCAAAACTTTCCCCACGAGATAAACTGTACATAGAGCTTTAGCTGCTTCAGATCTGAAGATTTCCACAGGTGTTTCTGTCCATCCTTCCACTGTGAGAAGACAACTCAGCGCTATTTATCTTGAAAGGATTTGTAGCCATGAAGAAGACCTCCCTGAGAAAGGAAGAACATTTGCAAATCGAACAAAGAAGCTGCTGGTGTTCTCAGAACAATGGACTGACCAGCCCAGAGTCCAGGCTGAATGTGTTTGGGATTAGTTAAATTGTGGAAAAACATTCATGCAGATTTCTTTGAAAAAATGAAAGCGAATCTCCTGAAAACAATTGAAGCTGTAATAAATTTCGACAGTGAACCTTCAGCAGTTGCTGGACAAAGCTAGCAAGAGACCTGTGGATAATTCTATGAGTACCAAACTAACAAAAGCAACAGCACAGTGGAAAGATCCAGTTTCCCCTCCACTGCAACAAGAATTCACAAGCTGTATGAAGGAGAGATGCTACAGTCATGGAGGAGTTGAACCACTGACTGTATATGAGAAAGCAGAAAATGCAACCAACAAAGTTCTTAGACTGAACTTTGGAGGTGTAGAAAAATATCGCTGCAGATTTCTTTGAAAAACTGAAAGTGAGTCTCCTGAGAAAAGTCAATGCCAAATGTCAATTCCTGTCCCTGAAAAGTAAATGCTGATCTGACTCAAAGTTGAATAAATTGTCCACAGTACCGTAGGTCATGATTTTCAAAGGATGGCAGAGAAGACGAACCCTGAGAAAGATGAAAAAAAAGATCCTCTTGAAGGACAAATAAAAACGCGTTCATCTGCTTTTCACTCTTTAATAAGACAGGGCGTGATATTGGCTTTGCTGAATTCAGTTTAGCTCACATTAGTAATAGGATCATGTTAAGAAGTCAGCTTTAGCTGTAATTAATAGGCTTAGATGCAGTGTTTATTTAATGATGGTGCTGTTCATTATGGAGCTTCAGAGAAGATGATGGACACTTTTGGCTGTTTGTAGAGGCTAATGTCGCTAGGAGGCACATTCTGTGGCACAAATTTGCATTAGCATTAGCATAAACAGAGCCTGGCTCATCAGGGTGCTTTGTGAGAGTGTGTGTGTGTGTGTGAGTGTGAGTGAGTGTATGTGTGTGTGTGTGTGTGTATTTGTGTGTGTATTCTTGTAGTGCTACACTTGTGAGGACCCTATGTAATCACTATGATAGGACTATTTGAAATTTTTGCTCAAGTGAGGACATTTTGCTCCACTTGTCCTCACTTGAGAATGTGTTGTTTTCACCACAATTACTTTCTTATTAGAAAACTAAAAGAGCAGAAGAATTTTGGATACTAAGGTTAAGGTTAGGTTTAGGTTTAGGTGTAGTGTTATTTAGCTACAGTAAAAACAAAAATCAATAGAAGCCTATGGATGTCCTCATATGTATAGCAAGACAAATATGTTTGTGTGTGTGTGTGTGTATAAGTGTGTGTGTGAGTTTTTGTTCACCTCACGCCCTCCTGAGATCTGATACCCGCTAAACTGATATCAGCCCTTAGCTATTTTTTTATCAGAGCTCGGCTCTGCTTCACTGCTCCAGTGCAGCTGTCGAAAAAACAAAAGGCGGCTTTAAAATACACCACACATCTCTGCTAATTGCAGAACGTTCCGGAAACACTTCACTTTGGCTGCCGCCAAGTTCCTGAGTTTGACTGTAGCTAACTGAATTTCCACTGTTTAGTCAAGGCCACAGCTGCAGTCTTTAGTTGTATTTTTTTTCTCGCTAATTCCATCAATTAAAAATGTTGTTACCGTTGCAGATTTTAACCGTTTGTGGTCTACAATCATTTTCATCTTAAATTTGCCCTCAAAGTCAATTGCATATCACATGATACTGTAGCAGCTTCAGTGGCTGTAAACCTTTTGCACGCCGTTTCGCATGTGTCTCTGATGTGGACTGAATGAAGAATGAAGGCTTTCTGACATGATGGGTCAGTCCTTAATGATTTCCTGAGTGTTCGTTGGTCACTTTTAGACAAAATGTAGATGGACATGAATCCACCAGTTACACATGTTAAGAGGCAGATGTTATGGTATGGTATATGGTAAGTGGAGCTGAGAACCTGGACAGTGAGTGTAGAAATAAGGATCTGTACTTAATGTGGTGGCCTGTTGGTGTATATTGCATTTTAATAAAAAAATAAGCAAGGTCAACATTGAGGTTTTATCTGTGGAATTTCTCCCAATAAGAATAAATCTCAGGTTTTTATATCATATAATACTACATATTATACATTGTTCATCCGGTATACATGTAATAGAACTATCCCCAAAGTCATTGAGGAGCCAGATACAGTACAGTGCTGTTGTGGATCGTACCAAATCCTGATCCAGACTGAACCATCTGTGTTTGGCTTTTTGTTTTGCCGTAAGGCAGAAGGTCGCGGGCTTTGATTGAATTTTGTCCCGGGTGGCTGTGATGTCAGTTTGCTGGAGGGATTGGAAGGGAGGAGAGGAGAGTGATTTTCATTATGAAGGGTGGAGGTGCTGGGGGGTGGGTCCCGGCAAACCCTCATAAAGATAGAGACGGCGCCAAGCTCATAAAGCCTGCTGATTCATCATGGGTTCAGAAAACAGAACACATGCAAACACACACACACACACACACACACACACACTGGTTTGTTTTTATGCAATATCAGGACATGGGTTCATACATATCTTTGCTGTTTGCTGAACAAATCCTTCTATCTTTCATATGGTGAATTTAAAGGAGAAGGGAAAAAACATTCTAAAATTAATGTAAAGAGAATTTTCACCATTTTTGTTAGTAACGTTAACATGACATTTGCACAGTGTAAAGAGCAGCTGCCATTTTCAAGTAAAGTCAGAAATGAAAAACAACAAAAATGGAAAGACGTTTTGTTCTGACAACAGTGATACGTCCATATATGTTAAACAGGAAAGTACCTATATGTAATAATATGTCCCAATATTTAGTGTGTGTGGTGTGAAATTATCTAAAATATGTTAAATATATATTATTTAGGTACATAATATTTAAAGCTCTCAAAGTTAAAGTGTTAATAATACATTAATATGATGAGTAACGATAAGTAAATAAGTAGCAGCAGTTAATTTTATACGGTTATTGTCTTCTCCTATTTTGAAACCTTCAGACCATCCGTAGCGCAGACTGAAGCCCAGTCGCAGACTGTATGTTACTGTGATAGGATCTGCGATTGTAGCCCTCTCATTCAAATACTGCTTTTGAATGGCTTTTAAAGAAATACCTTCAGCAGTCTTCACTGGACAGAGCTAGCAAGAGACCTGTGGATAAATTAATGAATACCAAACTAACAAAAGCAACAGCACAGCAGAAATCTCCAGTTTCCCCTCCACTGCAACAAGAATTCAAAAGCTGTATGAAGGAGAGTGAGACGCTACAGTCACGGAGGAGTTGAACCATTGACTGCCTATATGACATAAATGATATGTGCACTCACTGGTTGGAACGTGCAGCCTCTGCTGCTCTCACTGGACCGTGGTGATGAAAACTGGGAACTGTGTTCACTCTGGTTGGAAATCATGTGAACACCAGGTAGAGGTTCATGTAAACTCTGTATTTACGTGAATAATAATGTTACCAAGTGTTTTAAAATAGTAGATACATTCTGGTAGTGTTTATTTTGTCCTCTATAACAAAAAGCGCTACTTTAAATGGCAGACAAACTTAGGAGTTGTACGGTTTGTGTGTGTGTATATGTATTTGTAAATATACCTACATGCCATAAGTCCCTTGTGTATTGTACAGATCATCATTGTCTGAACAAAACCTTGTACCTCCACAATTAAAGCTTTACTGGAGAGAAAAAAATGCAACTTTAGTGCAAGTTCATTTAAATTAAGTTAATGTAAATTAATGCACTTAAAGCAACTTAGAACACTTCTATTGCCTTATTCATCATGAATTTTTGACGCAATGTACTGCTGACATTTTTAAATCAACTTTAAAATTTAGACATGAAAAAAATGTAGGTTTTGTTCCTACAGCAAATGTATGTGTAATAATAATATGTCTCTTATGTATTTAATATGTGTGGATATCTACACAGTAAGCCTTACCTAATCTTAAGCTCAGTAATGAACAAGATTAACTGTGTAGCTTTGGTGCAAATGTTAAATCCAGTTAGGTGCTTGAAATGTACAAAAACATTCACACAGACAGACACACACAGGCACCAAGCTCAGATAAACAGCAGTTTCAGGTTTGTTAATGTGGTCAGCATTTCAGGGGTTTTCCCACTCAGAGGAAAGTGTGAGTGAAAAAGACAGAAAATAAAAGAGAGACACCGAGTGACAGAAGGAAAGAGAGGCACCGTTCATGGTGAACGGATTGCCTGTGTCAGTCTCGTGGCAACGGGAACCGTATAATCATTAGCTCATGTTTGACACAGACTTGGCCAGTTTGGACTTGACTCTGTGGCCTGAGCATACAAGCCTGAATAAAAATCACTGATTTTAAACCAGCTTTCAGCACCCACACCATCATCCTCCACTCTGGTACAAACAGCTCTAATCTGACCTCAGATCAGTGTTCCAGGAATGTCTAAAATGAGCCACACATGTATTTCATAAAATTTCCCATTAGCCAAAGGCTTCTGCACCGCACTGCTACAGCATAGTCAGAGTGCTTTTGTGTCTGTAATAAGGCTTGAGCTGGATATCGGATATGTTGGCCTGTAAATTGGCTGATAATAAGGTGCTGTGTGTTTATGGGTATCAGCAGAAACTCTGCTGATGAAGCACTAATGTTACTTTGAAGTTGCTTGTTTTATATTATACTGAACACGCCTTGCTCATTTCAGAACATTTTATTGGTCTCATGTATTTACACCACCGCTACCTACCTTTATTACAGCAATGCTGAACCGGTGAACTTAACCTCTTCAACTCCTTGAGATCACCAGTGGTTCCCAAACGCACTTCGTCATATTCTTCATAACTTTAATGTTTCATAAGCTACATTCAGAAGGTGGGTGTCGTATGAGGCTCTAATTCCTCTTTCCAGTCAAATAGACGGTGATGTCATTTTAAACCCTTATTATAAAAGAAGCTGAACTCAGTTTTTTTTTTTTTCTACTGAAAGTTGACCCATTTTTCCACAAATCTGGGCTATGAACTATAAGCAGATGGTAATAATTCATAGAGCGTCTAAGATTTTTAGCTTTCAGCAGTAAATTGAAAGTGTATAGCAATATTTGTAGATCATAAAACACATGTTCTATTAATTTGAGGGGAGCTTTAACAAAAATAAATAAATCAAATAAAAATGTACATTTATTCCATGCAGTTACTGAATAATTCGCCTTGATTTGGACATATAAATTCAGATGAACAAACCAAAATAAATGTATCTTATAAAATTATTGCGCTTATGTTACAGTCGTCCCTCCATTTCTTTAGTTTCTATACAATAAGTTCTAAACAGTGGACTGGCCACCCAAGAGCCCAGATCTCAACATCACTGAACATGTTTGGGATTACTTGGATCATGAGAGAGCAAAAAATGTAACCAACATCTAAGACTGAACTTTGGAGGTGTGGAAAAATACGTAATTAATTGTATAAAGTACATGATCTCTTGAGCTGATTATCAGCCCTGGATTTAGTCAATTCTTTGAAATCCTTATAGTGTTTTATATTGTTGGGTTATGAACCCAAAACAGTGCAGTAGTTCTGGTAAAATGATGTAGTGTCAGTGTTGTAAAATACAAATTTGCTCATTTTTACTTTGTTTCTTACCTATTATGTCTTTAAATGGTCAGACACAGTATGATGTACAGACACAGCTTGTTACCATAACATTACTATTTTATTACTTATTACTGATCTGAAAAGTGCAACCAATGTGAGTTAATCAACGATGGGTAGCCAAACCATGTACAATAGGACACCTGCAAGTGGGCTTCTTACAGGATAGGTTTAGAAATTATTAATACACATAAATATATCAGATTTGTATTTATTCAAATGTTATTGTTTTTCCAGGCACACAAATGCTTATTTACCAGCCTTTTAAATAGAATTTTCTTGGGTGCTGAAAACTTTTGCATAGTACTGTACTTTCAGTAAGGTGTCCAAACTTTTGACTGGGACTGTGCTGACCCGCTCAGCTCAGTGAATTAAATCCCTGTGTTTATTTTAACTCAGAAGCCGTCCGTGGCTAACCAAACAATAGCGTTCTGCAGTTCCAGAGTCTTTCCTGATTTCGGTGGGATTTCCTGTCCCGTCAGATTTGGGCTTGTTTTGACCTGCTGTGGGCCGCTATACACACATCAGCACCTCCTCAGCCGCTCAGTATGAAGGAAAGGAGCTGCCCTGGCCAGCACATTCCTTCTGTGTGTACCGTGTCCTTGCAAGTGTGTGTGTGTATGTGTGTGGAAATGTGTGTATATGACTATATGAGTGTATTAAGTTCTCCCTCTGTGTTGTGTTGCAGTGAGCAGTGTATTGAGGCCTATGAGTTACTGTTGGCTCTTGCGGAGAGTGAACAGGGCCTGGTGCTCGGCCAGTTTAGAGCTGCTGGAGTCAGCACTATGGGTGAGTACATACACATATACGGTCATATGCAAATGTCTGAACACTCCCAGTCTTATATCACTTTACATTAACATACATTAAAATTTAAGAATAAATTTTCACCCACCTGTAAAGTTGCCATTTAATAGATGAACTGTTGGAGTTTCATTGGACAGCTGTGATATACGGGCTAACGACAGATTTTATGTTTTAAACAGGACTGTAACGTGACTGTTTTGCTCCTGTTTGGGGACGGTCTTATTTTTCAGCTTCGGTAGAGCACGGTCAGCTCTAGTGTGACTTCTTTGATAGCTAGTCTATGCTGACTACGTCTGCTGATGTTAACTAGGATGAGAAACAGTGATGAGATTCTTTCCCCGTCAGATTAACATGTTGGCACATCATCCACTGAAGTCTACCGTAGAAGACAACAACTCCTCAACAGCATCCAGTGTTGCTCCTCAAGCCTCCAGCGCACAAACTTGATTTTCTTTGTCTGTTTTTAAATACTACAACATTTTTCATAGTATTCCTGCAGCAGTTTTGGGCTGCTGAGTTTCTTAGCGTCTTAACACCCGTGCTAAAAAGTGAGCCCCTCAGACATGACTCGATTCTCTGTTTGTCAACCCCAACTGACCCAGAAATCTGCAGACTAGAGCTAACTATCACAGACTCAGTCAGACTGAGAACCGGGACTAAAATAGGGGTAAAGCTTGTGTAGTGTAACCCCGGCTTAAATGTAATGTAATGTCTCAGTAGTTCTCCGATGGACAGCTGCACGGTAATGCAGGGACAGCCGTCCACAACTGCGTGTTAACAGCTTTGGCTGTGACTGTTATGTCTTGTAGGGGAGCAGGGTGCTGAGGAGAGCATCACTCAGGTCCTGAAGCGAGCTCATGACAGCAGGAAGACCGCAGAGAACGCAGCTAAAGACCTCCTAGGCAGACTGGATGGCAGCTGTGGGGCTGCGTTCTCTGTCACAGGCTGTAGCGTCCAGCCCTGGGAGAGCCTGTCCTCCAACAGCCACACCAGGTACACCCATGTGTGCACATCTATGGTTTTTTATTACCCAGTCATCTTATACTGCAAAGTAACTTTAGATGTTTTTGTTTGGCTTTAAAACTTTTGAAATACATCACAATGTTTAGAAATTGGGGAAAGATTGATGGTAGAAAAGCAGTTGAATGGTGTTTTTATTGTAACAACCCAGATTTCCAAGATTTTTTTTTTGAAAAAGTAGCTTGAAGTCGTATGTAAACATTGTTATAGTTTCAAAACGTACCATTCAGTCCTCAATATATATGGAAACTATCCTGGAAAAATGCAATTTTGAAATAGTTTTTTGTGTGATTTCATTATTACCAACGCATTTGTATACAGTCATATAGCAAAGTTTGTGCTTCCCTGCTTAAATTATACATTTTGTTGATTTTCTAAATGATAATGAGTTAACATAACAAATCCTCTACAAAGAACACACTTGTGCACATTTTAATGCACGGTTACGAATTATTTTTTAATTCAACATGTGTAAATATTGTGGCACATTTTTTTCCAATATGGTACACTCAGCAATAAATAGAATTTGTGCAGTAAAATATGCAGAAAAATGCAATAACAATAATAATGTTTCCTGTAGATGAGGTGTTATTTTTACTGTATGTCCAGTTCAGCCTATAGCAGGTTAGCTCCACCCATTCATATTGAAGTTATATGGAGTGTTTCAGCATTAGCGCTATTAGAATGAGGCACAGTACAGGACAGACAATTTGGTAGATAAAACCACACAACCATTCTAACTCTATCTTTGGGGCAACAATAACATACAGGAATAATGTAAGATGTGGTTCCTTTAATGAAGAGAAATAAACACATGACGATTGGGTTTATTTGTTCTCAGTTAGGGTAGCAACTCAACTAAACATGGTCACACCTTTCAAAAGTGCTACAGAATGTGTTTAAAACCTAAACATGGGTTTATCGTGTGCTTGGTGTGAAGATCTGATGGTGCATTTCCGTTTTTAAATCCATGCAAATAAGATTAACAGTCCAGTTGTTGAAATATTGTGCACTGCATTCTGTCGTGTGCCATGCCTACCATTGAGCTGCATGCTGAAATCAGGCAGTGGCTTGAAAGAAAGTAAAGAAACGTTCAGTTATTCAGCTGATAGGTTTTTTTTTATTGTTAAACCAGTATTAGTCCTGTATTCACAGAACAGCTGCAGCAATGTAATGAAACTGCACTGTCAGGCTTTACAGTTTATTTATCTATGTGTTCAAATGCGCGTCTGCGTGTGTTCTTTGTTTCCGAGACAAGATGTCATTCATATGCACATAATGCTAATCAGAGTGGCAGATAATTGGTAATTAATAACATTGAGCACACGGCCCTGGAGCAACTCTCATCCTCAGGAAAACGGCTGAATTCAGAGCGTCATGTTCACATTAGTAGAGTCCCCAGACACTGTAGGGCTAGGCAAGATCTAAATCACAGTATGTTGTTAGATTGTGACAGTTATGGACTTCATTGCCATCCACCCTTTTTGGAGAATCTCCAGCTTTCTAAACATGTTTGAGTTAATCAGTTAGTTAATTAGTTCAGCAGTTTGTTTTTTAGTCAGCGAGTTAGTCAGTCATTTAATTGGTTAGTCAGTCAGTCGTCTGTTACTTGATCGTTTACTCAGTTTGTGAGTTAATTAATTAGTCAGTCGGTTAGTCATTTAGTAAGTCAGTCAGTCATTTAGTCAATCAGTCAGTTGTTTAGTGAGTTATAAGCCAGACCCATTAGCTGCTTCACAATTTAAAATATGAGATGTTTTTGTAGCAAAGGTGCTTCAGAAATCATGTCGAAATATGTTTTCATAAAACGACTCATCTGAATCATCTGAACACGTAAAACTGTTTGGACATTAATTGAGAGTTTATTGCGTTTTTGAAAACTAACATAAGAGACACCAGGAAGCCTAATAGCTTATTAACCTTGTAATGATATATTGTTTTAACCCTGTTTAATTAACAGTAAAGCTTATATAATATATTACAGTATTAAGTGTAAATGCTGTTTAATGTTGTTTGGGAAGCTGTTGGAAATAAAAGTGCCCAATGTAGTTGTTCAGTTGTTTTTCCCAACATGACAGATTGTCATTGCTTCTAACCTAACACTTTTGTCCAGCCCTAATTAAGGATCTCAGTCCACTCATTACCTCTACCAACAGTCCACTCATTACCTGTAGCAACACATTCACATTGACTTCAGTTCTGGTCCTTGCTGGTTCTACAGTGTTGGTTTCCTCTGTATAACGAGACAGGCCCTTTACTCCCTACACAGCACCTGAAACTCCTGCAGCTCTTTGAGCTCACAGCGCTATTAACCGGATGAATGCTGATATGATTTAGCTTTGTGAATGGTAGCATTGGCATGCTAATTAGCAGCTCAAAGGTAATTTAGCGTTGCTAATGCAATGCTAATGAAGTCGGCTGAATGGAAATGAGTTGTGTTGAATATATCAGTGCCATGGCTTAGATAGACTGGCAGCCCACAGAGCTAGCAGTTTGGTCAGCAGAAACAGTGCTGGTCAGTGGTCACTGATGGTGAAATTGGACAAGACAAACTAGGCTGCTCTTACTACAGACAGGTTGTTGGTTAAAGCTCATATTGGGAACACAGTGCAGCACTTAGCTCAGAAATATCTCCTATTATTGTGTCTGTAGAGGCGAGGGAAATGGCAACATGGTCTATTTCAGAGTCTCAGTTGTATCTGAGCTCATTTATCCAGTCCTGAGTGAATAGCAGAGGATCTCATCTCTAAATCTCCTGCATTTTATACCAGGACCTGAGCAATGGTACAATAAATTCTTGTATTTGACAAAAAAATGGTCAAAAATGATTTTCAGTTCTCAGTTAAATATCAAAAAGAGCAGAAACTTAAATTCCTAAGGGGTGTGTGTGTGTGTGTGTGTGTGTGTGTGTGTGTGTGTGTGTGTGTGTGTGTGTATGCTGATGAGTCAAAACATGAATACCTAATATACCTAAAATACCTAGTGTGCCATGACCCTCCAAGGCCTGGACTTTACAAGTTCTCTGAAGGTACCAATATGTTATCTGGCACCAATATGTTAGCAGCAGATCCTTTTAGTCCTGAAAGTTGTGAAGTGGAGCTGCTGCTGATCTGAAATTTTGTTCCAGCACATCCTGTAGATGCTTGATCGGATTGAGATCTGGCAAACTTGAAGGTCAGGGCAACACCTTGGATTCTTCATCATGTTCCTCAAACCAGTCCTGAAATTTGTGTGACGTGTAGCAGGGCTGAAAAAGGCCACTGCCATTCAAGGAATGCCATTGCCTTGCCATTAAGGAATATAGCTCGTCTGAAGCGATGTTTATCGATGTGTAACGTGTCAACTTGATGTCCACATGAGCACCTGTGCATCCAAGTGCCATCCCTTCCCCAGGTAAACGGCGCACACATAGCCGGCCATCAGCAAGATATAAGAAAAAGGGAAAAACACTCATCGGACCAGGCAACCTTCTTCTGTTGCTCTGAGGTCCTGCTGCGATGCTTTGTGGGCCATTGTGGGCACTGTTTCTGTTGGGCAGGGTTTAGTGAGGGTGCTCTGGTCTACAACTGGTCTACAGCTGTGCAGCTCCATACAAAGCAGGGTGAGATGCACCGGCTGTTGGGACTCATTCCTCCACTAACCATCATTAGAAAGTTCTGTGATTTAGCTTTTCTGTCAGTTCAGACCAGATGCAATTGTCTCTCGTGCATTGATGAGCCTTGGGAGGCCCAATACCATTCACCGCTGCATGGTTTATCGATCATTAGACCCCAATTGATAGATACTCACTACTGCTGACCAGGAGCTCCCCAAAATCTTTGGTCCGACCTAGTTGTCTGGTCTCAGGTTTTCACACCTGCCAGGTTTCTCTCCCACGTCCAGGACATCCAACTACGAGAACCACTCGCCATCTTTTTATATCCCAGACCTTCACATGTTGTTTTTACAAGATGATCAGTGACATTCACTTCGTGTGTGAGAGGTAAAATGTTTTGGTGTATCTGTGTGAATATATACACCACTCACTCACCCAGGCTTCATACTTTTACACCTGCTGCTTGATGGATGGGCACCTCTGATGGACAGGACCGTGTAAAACAGCCATGTTATTTTTTTTCTTTCTTTACTGTTAACAGGTGTTCTGTGGGTGAAATGGACCATATTCTGTGCTCAGCAGAGTAACTTATCTAAGGCGACTGGCTCCAGTAAGACTGGTGTTGAGTTTAAATCGTTACTGAAGGGGTCAACAATTAACTGGAATATTCAAAGTAAAGAATATGTGGCTTAAATATGTTAGGAGCTTCAAATGTTTATAGACCTGCTATGAAATGTTGCTAAGAATTCAGCAGCCAAAGGCAAATCCCTAAAATCTCCATCTTAGCAGGGCACAGCAAGTTATAGTATCTGTGCATTAAACATTGCTGTGAAGACTTGATTTTGTGACTGTATCTGGCCTTTTAACATGAACAGGATTGAAAAGTCAAGCATGTATACTAGCATCTGTAGCTTTCCTCCACCACACAAAGCCACATGTCATACTGCACCCCCTGCTCTGTAATGAGACAGCCTATGAGCGGTGGTCTATTACACACCCAGATAAAAGATGCATGTTCTCCCTGATGATGCATAACTTCACTTAAGTCCAGTTTCCTTTATTCACCAAGAACATTATGAATATTTCAGCGTTCCACTCTACAGACAAATATATGTCAGAAATTATGAATTATTTAGCGCTTCATTCACTGTTTAAAGATCAAATGAACACACAAAGAATTTCCTCTTTGCCAGCACTAAACTAAGTCACACTGCAGTCAAACTGAGCTGCTATCAATTTAGTGAATGCAGGGTTAGTTTACTTACTGCTCTGGTGTCCAGACCGAGCATCCTGCATCAGCCAGATCAGTTTTCAGACTCAGGATAGGACGATCCTATAACAGTCCATTGATTTTTGCCTCTTTTCCTCCTACCCGTACCACTCTATAGTGCCAACATTGCTCGGCGCCTCATTGACTCTCTATTAACCTCCATTTGTTTTGATGAGCTTTAATTTATACAACAGGCTACATGATTAACATTTTTACATGATTACATTTGTTAATATAAAAAGGTAGCAGGGATTTTGCACAGAGTAAAGAATCAGATTCATCAGAAATGTGCAGTTTTCCTCTGAACCCCAAAGTAGTCAGTCAGACTGATGACATACATCGATCAGCCACTTCATTAAGTGCACTTCCCTGTATTTACACTCATTGTCCATCTGAATCAGCTCCACTCACCATATAGGTGCACTTTGTAGTTCTGCAGTTACAGACTGTAGTCCATCTGTTTCTCTGATACTTTGTTTCACCCTGTTCTTCAATCATCACGACCCCCATAGGACCACCACAGAGCAGGTGTTGTGTGGTGGTGATGTGTTAGTGTGTGTTGTGCTGGTACATGTGGATCAGACACAGTGGTGCTGCTGGAGTTTTAAACACTGTGTCCACTCACTGTCCACTCTGTTAGACACTACTACCTTGTTGGATCACCTTGTAGATGTAAAGTCAGAGACAGTAGCTCATCTGTCACTGCACAGCTTGTGTTGATCATCCTCTAGTCCTTCATCAGTGGCCACAGGACATTTTAGGTTGGTGGACGATTCTCAGTCCAGCTGTGACCCTGAGGTGTTTAAAAATCGGATCCACTCATTAACACAGTTTCCAAAGTTAAAAAAAAAAACCTGGCCTGGTTTTAACTCGTCTTTACAGAAAAAAAAGTCATTTTCAAGGTGTTGATTTTTTATGCTAATGACTACTGCTCTTATTGGCTGTCTCAGGAAAAGGGGCATGGTAAGTGCTTACCAGATGCAAGAGCCAGATGCAATTCCTTAATCATGAGCATGTGACAACTAAGCATATCATTGCACAGCAGTGTTTCAAGCAAAAACCTTGTAGTTTATTTAATAAGTTGTTTTTTTTTTAACACCAGTAGGATGATGCTAATTTTCATTAACATCCAAATGGAAAGTTCAGTGTTATGACTGCATCAAGCTAACATGACGTTTCCTTTTTATAGCAGCTCTCTAGCTTAAAGACAGATGTTTGAAGCTCCTAGTAGACATTTAGGCAACAGATTCCTTTGGATCTTACTCCATCGCTAAACATTTCATTGCAAAGCCTCACTCTGAATATTGGAGACTGTAAACTTAGCTAAATGGCCATCTTAATCTAGTGAAGACAGAATATGGAGCAGTTCACCACAGACAGCTTGCTTATAGGAGAACAAAAAGACTGAATCAGTGTCGAACACAAAAATGTAGCTTCAGTGATGAGACATTTTGTCGCTGTTTTACACTGAGTACGTTTACCTGCGCTCAATAATCCGATCAGTTTAATAATCCGATCTCTGCAGTTATCTGATTATTCAAATGGTCATGTGAGCATCATGCTCCATTTTCTTAGATCGGAGTAAGTTCTAGAAATCCGATTAAGAAATCTGATAAAGAGAGCTGGAGTTTAGCTCAATAGTCGGGTTGCTCAGTGCATGTGAAGTCTTGCTCTGATTTATTTCAGATTTCTCAGTCTGCGCATGTGTGAAAACAGACCACAGTACCGGAAATAAACAAGCAGCGTTGCTGTGAGATGGCAGCAAAACACTTTTGGTGTGACTACACACTTGACGATATTTAAATATGTATTTTATAATCCATTAATTATATTTCAAGGTTTTAAATATTCTTTATTATATATTAGATGATGTATGTTTGTATTTTCAGGTAAAGTGGTGAATTTTTTTTTTTTTTTTTTTTTTTTAAAGCTGTGGCATGAAGAGTTTTACATTACATTTACGTCACATCGTCTTCTGTGAGTTTATTTGCTGGTTGCAAAGCAGAAATCTGATTAGTGCCTGACTCATGTAGATCTGAAGTTTTTCCATAATCTGATTACTCAAGTGTAATGTGAACGCAGTGATCGGATTACTGACACATTTTCTGCTGTTGTCAGATTATTAAGTGCGTGTAAACCCACTCGCTGTCTTGATCTGACCTTAGTGTCCGAAATGGCAGTGCGACGGCCAAAGTAGGAAAGGTGGGTGAGTGGCTGTGGTTATTTGTTTGGGGAAACTGTTGCATTATATTTTCTGCTGAAGGGAAATATTCCAAAATGTCAGACTCTCCATCCACATTTCACATTTTTTCCGAAGGTTAATGCAACTACAACGAATGCATAAATGAATGTTACATTTGATTTTCCAGCCTCTCTTTATCCCGTAGAATGAAACAGGATGTTATTGTACTTTTAAGACGGATAAATGTAAACTACCTCTTGTCCAAATGTATTGGGCCTTATTTAAAAAGCGGTCTGCAACACTCTTTATAGCTTCAGCTTGAATGGGTGGCTCTGAAAGGCTTTAGGGGGTGATTAGGGGGTGTTTGTAAATTTGCTGATCTTGACATCACAAAAACAAAGAATTTAAAACAAGCCAGTTTTACAGCTTAGTTTCCTTGCAGATTTTATGCAGTGGGGAGTGAACAGTGCATCATCATACTGTGTTTTGATATAATGTCAAACTTTTTTTTGATTTAGGCCCTTTAAGACAGAAATAAAGAGGAAAACAGTGCTGTGTAGTTGAATGCTGTCCTATATTCTACTCTGACCATCTAATTTTCACTGTAACTACAAAATACTGCTGTTCTGCTGTTCTGTCTCGAGTGACTGACCTGAGGGAACCTCAGTCATGTGACAGGAGTAGTTTATTTGAGGAGGAAGGTAATGGGAATTGTCACTGTAATTAGAGAGATCGTTAGGAGGGAGGAGGAGAGAGTTATTTAGGGCAATTTTTCATGCTTCAGTTCTCCACATGGTGCTGTGTGGGGACTGTGATGTGTGGTGTGTGTGTGTGTGTGTGTGTATGTGAATTGTGTGAGATGCATCTGTAAGTGAACAGGTATATGAACAGGTTTATGTGCTCTACATACTAGTGAGAGTGTTAAGGTGTGTGTGCAATCAATAGCAGAAGTCTTGAAATAGAAATAAAAAATATTATTGTACTTTCATGAAACTTATATTTCAGATGAGCTTAACTGCTGAATTTGAGTTTTTATGTCTGTGTAATGAGGGTTATGCTAGGGTTCATACCTTTTGCACCTCAAGGCCCACCAATCTATCACTATAAAGCAACAACACACACAGCCGTGTTTGAGTGCCTACCCCACAATATTTGACATGTATTATCATTAAATATCAACAGATTAGACTAACACAGGAGTCACTAACAGATTTTTATGACACAAGTACCATCACTGACCCATTACACACCACTGCCTTCTCCTCAGTACTGGCCCAAGGACCACCAAAGGATGCTTTGCGTACCACTTGTGATCCATGGCCCAGTGGTTGAGAAACCCTGTTTTATACAGTTAAAATGTTGGAAGAAATGAGTAACAGGTGTCTGTAATTGTAAGAGCTCCATGTTCCCTTTATTGTGCACACATAAAAGAGCTGTTTATGTAGCTACTGGAGTTTGCATTGTAAGCCTGGTTTTGAGGTATAGAAAGCATTCAGCTGAAAAGAAAACTACAGAAGTCACTACTTATATAAATGCCAGTTAGAGCCATTGCCGATTGTTTGGCCTGTCTTTTTTATGCTACGCTTTATATGTTGGTGGTGGATGAATGGCAGCATTCTTGTCAATAGAGTAGTGCTCCGCAAGCCACAGTGGTAAGCACGATTATTACGAGTACAGTTTTCCCAACTTTGACTTCCCAACTTATCCCAACTTCTCAACGTCGACCGTAGCACAGTGAAATAAACTGGATGTTTATATCATTGCATAAAAAACAAATCTAATTTGAAAGGAATAAAACTCATGAAACTGAGGTATTTTTGTGGTACAGTTTTTCATTATGTTAATTTATTTGTTTTGTTTGTTTGTTTTTTTTTTTAATGAGAATGTTTCTTTGAAGCTTTTTCAAATTTTTTGCAAAATTACTGACCTCTTCCCCGTCCTCCACCACAGCACAACCAGCTCCACGGCTAGCAGCTGCGACACGGACTTCTCCAAAGAGGACGAGCAGCGTCTGAAGGACTACGTCCAGCAGCTGAAGAATGAACGGGCGGCAGTAAAGCTGACCATGCTGGAGCTGGAGAGTGTACACATCGACCCACTGAGCTACGATGTGAAGCCCCGCGGAGATTCGCAGAGGCTGGACCTGGAGAATGCTGTTCTAATGCAGGAGCTAATGGCCATGAAGGTACAGCAGACGTGCACAGTGGTGCTGGGCAAAAACTATATCACTATATGTTTATCTGTATCATTCAATATCAGCAGTTATAGATAATAATTATATCCACTTCTCAGTTTTATGTTTGAATAGTGTTTTGCTCAGAGGAAAACAAAAGGTATCTGTTTTTTCTGCAGAAATCTTTTTTGATGCGATTTTTCTTCTTGTTCCGACCTATTTTGCTCAGACTCCCAGCTTTTCGTAGCCTCCAGGAATTGGTGATCTTTTTGGCTTTAAGAATTAGAACTGGGCGATATGGCCAAAAATGTTATCACAATAAACAAAATTCATATTGTTTGTTATTGATAAATATTGCGATAAATGTCAGATCATTATTTCTTTCAAGTTTGAAGGCAGATTTTTGCTCCTGGGTGGTTAATTGCTGTTTTGTACTATCATTTATGGTCAGAACATGACAAACACTCACCAAACAGTGGAACATTTCACAAATCTGTCATAGGACGGTGGGAGAAAGTTTCCGGTGAGCTGTTTTTACCAACTGGAAAAAAGGCACGGCCACAGTTTTTGTAGTAGTCATATTTTTTAAAGAAAAGATTACTTTTATCTGTTTGGTGACGAGTGCTCGGCTATCCCCTTACAAATGCTAAACACGTGGCCAACAACCGTGCTAAACTGTTAGTACGAACACCAGACACCGGCTAGCAGAGGACTGGATTTCTCTGTAGTAGTTTAAGGGGTGAACCACAGTATATCAATGCCAGATAAACAGAGGTAACATAACATTTTAGGTATGTTTAAACTGAAAGCGGTGCTTTTGTGTCTGGTTTGATCTACAGTAACATCAATTCACTGTGTTGTGCGAGTGACACAGTGCTGCTTCAAGTTAGCCAGCAGCTAAAAACAGCTAGCCTGGAAAGATAGCGCTCTCCCACTTTCCAGTACCTCACAGCTTCCTCAGTTTACTTTCGTGTAAATCAAGGCTGCAACTCGCATGAACTTCTTTCTTTTACTTTCATTGCTTGGGAATGCACTAATACTAAAATATGACTGTCCCAGCGCTGTAACAGCGAGTTAGTTGTGAGGAGCATTTAATGCTTCTAAAGCTTGTTAGGATGTACAGAAAGAGGTGAGTTCACTGTAGGACAGTACAGTTACAACACTTTTCTCGTCACTCACAATTGGTCACAGGAGAACAGATCTTTGGTCGCTCCACTCAAACAGGCACTATATAGCTCCATATTTCAGACATTGCAAAAGTATATTTCTAATACTCATTTCACTCCTCGCCCCTCCCTCTCTAATCATATCGGAAGTACGCCCCCTCCTGGTGACTGCTGAGTAGTAACGCCACCAGGATTGTGAGAATGGTGTACTGAAAAACGCATTGAAAATGCATCGGACATTTCTTATCACTCTATCGAGGAAAGTTATATCGCGATAATTATTGTTATACAAGTTATTGTTTTATCACCCAGCCCTATAAAGAATACCACAAATGAGAATCATTGATATAGAACAAATGAGACTTTCATTACAGTCTATGTTTCCATTTGTAATCATTTTGGAAAGGTTTTTGAATAACAGCTCACATATAATGGAAAACACATTTTTATTTCTCTAGAAAAGGTGGTATTAAATATAATAGAACACAGATGTGTATGTTTATGTTTAAAGCCTATAATTCATGAAAAAAGAACATTTTAAAAAATGGTTATTAATTCACCTTGGAGTGAAACCTTTCACTTGTATATCCATCCATCCATCCATCCGTCCATCTATTTTTTTATATTAAGAATTATTCCATCCACAAAACCCCCCACCCAATTTTGTTGCAGCTAATTCCAACCTGCTTCCAAGCTGGAAGGGTGAGGGCTAATACAAGCATGTCTTTTTGACCTAGGCCTAACAGTCATTTTAGGCCAGCTAAAAGTCCTTTGGCTAGCTTCTCATTGAGTGCTAGAGGAGTGAGAGGACTATCCTCCTCACCAAGAGAGAGTGTGGCCAATCATGCCCTGTTGCAAATTAGCTAGTAATCTAAGTAGAACAGTATCAAACCGATCTTGAACTCTCACCTACGGATGGTTGTGGCATCACCAGAAATCGACCTCACAGTAAGTTCAGCACAAAAATGTATTAACTTAGTAAATTAAACCAGGACAGAGCCTCTCTGAAGCAGCTTACTATTAGCACCGAGCCTTTGTAGCCTGATACAAAGCATCCCGGATCTCACCATCCTTCACCAGTCCATGGATTCAGTCTACCACTGCCCCGGTAGTGACCCTTGTTGTGTCAAGAGGAACATTAGTGTCAATCTGAAGAGCTTTAGCGATTATGGTCTTCAGTTTTTGAAGGTCTAGTGAACTGTCACTGTAGCTCATGAGAACTCATGGAAATATAGCTCCCGGCTGAGGTTAGATCAGAGTCTGTGGAGCAAGAGAAAAAGGCTTATAAAGTTTATTATGGCTTTTATGAGACTAGAACGTTTATGTTCTGTCTGTCCAGAGGTTCGTGTGTTTCTTTACCAGGCCTGTTGTAAAGTGTTTTCCTGGGCTAACACACCCACTTCAGCTCAGGTAGGGCTTACTAATTAGATGATTTGGTTGATCAGGTTTGTTCAAACAGTTAAAACACCAAAATATCCAGGACAGGGCTCTTGAATCAGTACCCAAATGCTTTTGGTACATGTCATGGTTGTGAGATGTGGAAGAGCTTCCTCTTTGATTGACGTTTTTCCTATTTTTGAGCCACTTCACACTGAGTAGAAAATACAGAGTCTCAGTCCTGTAGGAGCTGTCCTCCATATCCCTGTTAATGAATTTGCAATGTGTTTTCCTCAGCAGCTGCCGTTCACTGGCTTTGAAGTCACTTCAGTTATTTGGAATTTCTCATGCATTCTTGTCCAACGTGTCATGGCGCATACGACCCTAAGTTATTATGCGAACACTAGACATCATGGTACACAGTCTGACCAGCCAACTCAGTGGTATATTGATTGACCCAGAAGTAGCGCATCATGAAATGAATTATATTTATTTTTACCAGTCCTGATGGCACAGTCTGATTGGGTGAGAAGTGTTCTAGCCATACAGCATATTTTTTCACAATTGTGTCATTCCCTGAGCTCCAGTTGCTGAGCAGCAACTGCTTTGTATCTAATTGTTAGTACATTTCTACTTATTACCACATACAAAAACAGAAAATGAACACATTCGATCATTTCTATAAGATAACGTTTAATTTATCTGAGAAAGATTCTGACCACAAGCTTACATCAAATTCCTAATCTGTCCTTGGAAATAAGCTTTTCAGTCATCAGCAATGACAGCAGAATGACTGAAAAAACTGAAATTAGTTATAAATAGAATACAAGAAGATGCTTTACGGAATGGTTGCAAGAAAATGATATTCAAGTTAATCTGGCAAGTGTGGAAGTATTGAAGAAGCTGAGCCGAACCTGATATTGTAAGTTTAACGGCTCTAACTGGGAGAGTGCAATGAAGTTGGTTTCATTTTACGCTTTCTGTTTTGGATTTCTCATGAAATAAATGGCCACAAATGCTTAAATCTGGCTTTTCTCATTTCTGAGAAGACAGAGGACAAACCATAACCAAATATATTTCAAATATCTCGGTTATTAAGCGCACTGAACATAAGGTTTTGGAAACATAGATGCTTTAGTCATTAAGGGACTGTCTAAAATACGCATAACATGGTCGTCTTTCTAAATTTAGTTTCTTATGTATTTTTGTAAAAGAATGCAAAACAAAAATTATGTATTTTATCGTATTTTATCATATTTTATCTTGCCCGCCATTTTTACATTATTTTTACCCAGTTTTTTTCACAAATTTTTAATGTCTTTTTTTATGTCACAACAAGTGGAAAAAGTCAAGACAGTAGAGGCAAACTTGTCGACATAGAAGGTAAAAAAATGTGAATACTATGTAATTATTTTAATTGAATTTATTTTAATTATATAATTATGCCATCCCATTTTAATAGCCTAGCCAACCTCCAGTAATACCTCTAGACATCTAAGCGTTAAAGCACTGTGTCCTTCACAGCTAACCTGCTTTTACTTTTACCAAATCTGAGCATGATGTACAGCTGCTCAGTCTGTGAGATAAAACAGCTTTTCACTGATACGTTCCTCACATCCACAGCAGAGTACCAAAAGTACAGGAGCACTGCAGGAGATGTATGTAGCCTCAAGCTGAGCACTTAAACGAGAAGCGCCACAAATTCCATGTGATGCTATTACTGTAATGGCCACCTGGACTTGAGCAGGGTGCGCGTTTTGGCCTAGCAGAGCTGTGAAGGAAATTCGTAACTGAAACTCGGCCCTCAGGGAAATGGAGACTGAAATGAAGGCTCGGGCGTGTTCAGGGAGAAAGACAGGAGGAGGGAGACTCCACAGGTAAACGAGAGCCCTTTGACGTTTTTCCAGTGTTCATCTCAGCTATGGCATTCCGGTGCTTTCCTCAGTGGCCCGCAGCCTGGATACGCTTTTAGATCAGAGAAAGTGGGAGACTCCCTCATCGCCCTTTGAAGCCATTCTTTCATCTGAACTTCACCTGTGTGTGCAGGTGACCTTCAGGATGACATTTTCAGAACTAGCACAGCGTCCTGACAGGAGATGTGATATTAGCGCAGGTAGAACAGACCAAAGGCCTGAATCTGACAGCCCCTCAGGATCCCTGAGCACTCTGAATAGAAATTACACTTAGGATTATGCTGGAGTCAGCACGACTGTGCAGTTGAGCCTTGTTATATCCAGAATGGTGTTTAAGCAGAGGTGTATGGTAGAGATGGGAGAACATTGATAGAGCGCAATTTCGCAGTATTTTGGGTTAAAAATAGTATCGCGGGCTCCTGAGTGGTGCAGCCATAAGGCATCAGCCCTGTCATTGAGTTTGATTGCAGGAACGGCCTGTGGCTGAGAGTCCTTAAGAGCATGATGGTCTTCGCTCTCTCTGGGTGGGCAGAATGGTTCTCCCTCTTGTCCTGATGCTCAGTGTAATACTTGCTAACACTGGCATCTGTTAGCTAATGTAAAAGAATTGGCAGTAAGTTGTGACCCTTATAGACATTACTTACAGACTCACACAGCACATATGTACACACTTATTAACAACCACCTGGAATACTTTAGCAATGACCTAGCAACACCTTAGCAACCACCTTGGATGCCATAGCAGTGACCTAGCCAACCCCTTACCATCCTAATGCATACCATAGTAACAGCCTAGCAAAACCTTAGCAACCACCTGGGATAACATAGCAACACTTTAGCAACCACCTGTGATTTTATAGCAATGGCTTTATCAAGCCAACTTTAGTTTAGTTCAGAAAGGTTCTGTATAGAACCATCTACACCAGAACCGTTTAGTGACACAAAGAACCCTTTAATAATGCAGATAATGAATGAGTGGAGAGTGAAGTGGAGTTTGATTGGTTATTTTCACCTCTCAGTTATTCATGTGTAACTAACCCAAATAAATGATTCTGGTAATCAAATCCATTTCTCTCTGTAGGAAATAGAGATGATGGAGAATGTCAGTCATTCTTGAGCTTTTTCAGTCTAATTCACCCAGTGAAAGCACGTCCTCTCACTCTGTTTGAAAGGTCCTGGATCTGGTCCGAGATGAATTTCTCCCTGAAGCTCAGAGATGTTTTACAGCTGTGGATCTGAGTCAGCAGCTGCACGCATGACTCACACTGTCTTCTATTGGTTTTCAGATTTTTTGTAAGTCACACATAGAGAAATCTCTCTGACATTTTAGAAGAAAGTAGGTTTTGAACCTTATCTCAAGCCTTTGCTGTCAACATGCTGCTGTTAGGTTTGATGTGATTAAAGGGCATATGGCAGTGTGAGCATTGGGAGTGTTTGTTGTCATTTGCTGGATTACAAAAATGTACAAAGAATCTGTGCATTCATGCACAACCTTCTGGTATCTATTTGATACACTATATTTCCAAAAGTATTCGCTCGTCTGCCTTCACACGTGTATGAACTTGAGTGAGATCCCATTTTTAATCCATAGGGTTTAATATGACCTTGGCCCACCCTTTGCATCTATAACAACTTCAACTCTTCTGGGAAGGCTTTCCACAAGGTTAAGGAGTGTGTTTATGGGAATTTTTGACCATTCTTCCAGAAGCTCATTTGTGAGGTCAGACACTGATGTTGGACGAGAAATCCTGGCTTGCAGTCTCTGCTCTAATTCATCCCAGAGGTGTTCTATCAGGTTGAGGTCAGGACTGTGGAAGCCAGTCAAGTTCTTCTGCACCAAACTCGCACAGTCGTGTTGGAACAGGAAGGGGCTGTCCCCAAACTGTTCCCAAAAAGTTGGGAGCACAAAATTGTCCAAAATCTCTTGGTGCTGAAGCATTAAGAGCTGCTTTCACTGGAACTAAGGGGCCGAGCCCAACTCCTGAAAAACAACCCCACTCCATAATCCTCCCTCCACCAAACTTTACACTTGGCACAATGCAGTCAGACAAGTACCGTTCTCCTGGCAACTGCCAAACCCAGACTCGTCCACCGGATTGCCAGATGGAGAAGCGTGATTACTCACCCCAGAGAACAAGTCTCCACTGCTCTAGAGTCCAGTGGCGGCGCTTTACACTACTGCATTTGACGCTGTGCGTTGCGCTTGGTGATGTAAGGCTTAGATGCAGCTGCTCGGCCATGGAAACCCATTCCATGAAACTCTTTACGCTGTTGTTGAACTGATCTGAAGGCCAGCAATATTACATATAAAACTCAGACAACATGTATAGGTTCACTGGATGTTTTAGATAGTGACTATTTTTGCAGTATAGATATTGTGACCCTGGTTCCTATAACAGCCATTGTGAAGAAAATCTGAATGTAATTTACTAAGTCTAAGGTCGAACCCCATTTCTTCTTTTTACCCCTACCTCTTGTTTTCAATACATTTACATACTTTACATATTACATAATACATATACATACTTTAGTTACATTTATGGCATTTGGCTGACGCTCTTATCCAGAGCCATTTACAGTTTGAACATTTTACACAGGTAGGCGAAGGTGGTGTTAGGAGTCTTGCCCAAGGACTCTTATTGGTGTAGTGTAGGGTGCTTGCCCAGGTGGGGATTGAACCCTAGTCTAAAGTGTAGAAAACAGAGGTGTTACCCACTACACTAACCAACCACACTCTCCGCCACCTCATTTTTGTTACAATTTAACAGGCTTCTTTCTTTTTCTGTCTCTCTCTCTCACTGTAGGAGGAGATGGCAGAGCTGAAAGCTCAGCTGTATCTGCTGGAGAAGGAGAAGAAGGCTCTGGAGCTGAAGTTGAGCACACGCGAGGCACAGGAGCAGGCTTATCTGGTGCACATCGAGCACCTAAAGTCTGAGGTAGAGGAGCAGCAGGAGCAGCGCAGGAGATCCCTGGGGTCAACAGGCAGTGCTGGAGCCAAAGATAAGAGCGGGAAGGTCAGTCTGGATCTCCTTTAACTGTGCAGGCAACTCAATCACCTAAATATTTGTGACTTGATGATCCTTGAATTTGCTTAAGAAATCAAATTATCAAGGTAAAGTTACGTTCAACCAGGAGTGACTGTGGGAACCACAGTGGTAAGTGATGGTGACAAACTCAAGTAGGAAATTGGCTGGTCATCCAATTCACCTTAGTACATGCTGAAGAATAGCACTCAGGCCAGGTGACCTTGATAGGGAACACATCATTCAAGGACTGTTAGCATTTGTTGGCTGATTTAGATTCGACAATGAAATTAAACCCAGCCAAGTTAAACTAGAAGTTAGCAGTTAGGCGGTAGAGAAAAGGAACAGCTCTGCCGTGGCTAAACATAGTGTAATATTTTCAGTATTTACTGTGTCCACCCTTTGCTTTTATTACAGATTTCATTCTTTTCAGGTTGCTTGCTTTCAGTTTTTCGACCTAACCTGCAGGGATATTTTTCCACTCTGACAAAGTTCAGTCTTAGAAGGTAGATTTTCTACTACTCACAATTCAAGTGATCCCAAACACACTCAGTGATGTTGAGGTCTGGACTCTAAGGGTGGTCAATTCACTGTTCTGAGAACAGCAGCAGCTTCATTATTTCATTTGCAAATTTCTTTCTCTCAGTAACAGCTTCTTGACAGCTTGACATCCTTTCAGACCTACAGTGCTGAGTTATCTTCTCACAGTGGAAGAATGGACAGAAACACTTTTGGGGCTTGGCCTCTCTCTCTCAAACTCAGGTGTTTTTATCTGATGGGGACATTGATGGTTTTGTCGGTGGTTGCTTGTAGTCTGATTTCCTCTATAGCTTGTAATCATTTTTTGAACTGGAGCAAGTTACAATAGCCATGCAGGGTTATTACCTGATAATCCATACAGAGCATTCTGAAGTACAAAGAATTACTGCACTGTTCTTCTGGGAAAGAAACATCATTCACTGAACCTTTGATTAATGTTTTGCATAGATTTATTATTTCCTCCCTTTTTTCCTTTTAGAAAAGGCCCAGATTTTGTTTGTGTTGAGTCTTTTCCCTGCCTGACTGTTGGTCATGGTCATCATTCTTTAGAGAAGCTCAGTGTGCCTGAAGTGGGAACAGCTGGTATGTGTTTAGCAGCTGAGAGAGCATGTGCTGGTGGTGAGATGTTTTAGGAAAGACTTTGTTTGAGGCACTCACTTGACATATTCTTCATTTTATATAAAATAACATCTCATATAATGTAGACAGAGCTATTATGAATGGCATCAAAATTAATGTTTAAATGTTTTATTTAATATTCCATGTATTCTGGGATAAATAAGAACATATCAAATGAAATTCCATAAAGTTTTCAGCCTCGCCACTTTTGAAATATGAGGCATTCTGATTACTAAATGTAGTTGTTTAACGTCCATTTTAGATGTTGTACAGCTTGGTTAGCGATTTTTGCATCATCATTCTGGACATGTCTAACATTTTTTTTCATTTTTGTGCAATTAGTTATTGAACTCCTGAAATCAGAACACATTTTCTGTCCTTACATTCAGAAGGAAATCAAATTTCCATGCTGTGTTGCATTTCTGAGTGAAACATCGTACAGGGGAGGGTTTCTGAGCTGAAGCGTGTGAGTGGAGTGGAGCAGCAGACATTTCCGCTCCTCGCTGAAAGCGTTTCTTTAATCACTCCAGCTCGGCTCTGGATTTTCTATTTTCCACTCTTCACTCACAGGTCAGAGAAACTCTGTTCCATGTCTGCTGCACATGATCCATCCTTATGTGTTGAATGTATGAACAAGACACTACACATTTATATAACATTATTAATTACATTAATAACAGAGTTTATGGCCATTATTAAATGAAAAACTAGTTGCCACGCCGGCTTTTTTCGTAAGGTCCAGGCTTGAAGAGACACCCAATCACAACCTAGAAATCTGCAGAGGGTAAACAAATGCATGTGCTTTGAACATGCTATTCTTTATCATCCATGCAGCAAAGTAAATGACACAAAACTAACTCTGTGAGTTTTTTCCGTAGAGCTTAGTTGTGATCTGTGAGAATTTCAAGTATGTAGGTCTTTTGAACAGCTCTGCGTATGAGTGGCCATCACGTGTGAGCTGTAGCAGCCACTGCTACATCACTCATGTCATGCAGAGGTAGTCAACGTTGGCGGGGGGAAGTACGGTCTGGCTCAGGGGATGGAGCGATACTGGAGCGGTTTCAGAGTGACAGAGAACACAGACACACTGGCTTTCTGAAAAACTGCTCCACGCTCTGAGCAAAATCAGGTCGCTCCGCTCCAACTCCGCACTGCTCACATGCTCTGCTCTGAGCTTGCTGACCGTTTGCTATCAGTGATAGGTGGGGGTGGGAGGGGAAGGTGAAAAATTATAGTATTGGATAATATTACTTTTTCTCACCTACTGGCACACACGGACATAAAAAAAATCAAAAACATGTTTTAGAGACAAGCCAAAGTCACTATATTTTGATGGAAGATTATAGGAGGATAAGAATTTTGTATCCTAAATCATGTGATGAATTGTGCTTAATATGACTAGAAGCATGAACTAGCAGGGGATCGAGGACACACAGTGTCCTTAATGTGACGTATGCTGCTCTTATGTTAAAAGTTATTTGACTGCTAGTGGCGCCCCCATGTGGAGAATTTTCAGCCTGCTCATTGTGAGTTAGTAAGATAAACTGAACTCAGTATAATATAGAGGTTACATTGGCATATTAGTATCATTTTCAGGCTTCCCACACATCTTGGAAAACCTGGAAATTTAAAGGAATGGAAAACAATTTGCTAAAACGTGTGGAAGAAAATGTGGAAGGATTCTCAGAGGGATTTGCAGCATACCGAGTATTTAGGTTTGCATTTTTATTTTTTTGTTTGCGGAGAAAAAAATAAGTTTGGGGGGAAACGTGAGGCTCACTACCTAGATCCGGTGTGTCAAGCACAGGGCCCGTGGGATAAGTCAGGCCCGTGACACAGTCCTGTTTGGCCCACAAAATGTATTCTTAGTAGCCCTTTTCACCTTTTCAGCCCTTTTCACACTTGGACAGTTTCAATGTGTGAAGTGGACTCAGGTCGCTGAGTCATGGTTTCTTTTGCATATGTGAACATGCCAAATGAACTCTTCCCTCCAAACAGCCCCAAAAACAAACCAAACTGAGACCACTGAGTGGTTCGATGGATTTGTACATTGTGAAAACAAAACAGCCCCAGTCTCCTTTAGCTTTGCTTCATGGTGAAGACAGTTAGCAGGTAAAAGACACCATGGATCATTTATAAGGTTCTACTCAGAACAAGTCTGTTCGTGGTCGGAGACAGAGCGAGTGAACTGAATTAACGAAAATTCACCGCTGACGTGGAGATTTACCAGGTGGAGCTCAGTGAGGAGCACAGCCCAAAACGGCAGACCCCCAGGGTCATTTTTCCTATTTTTGCACTTCAGCCAATTGTTTCAGCGCAGCCAGTGGGAGAACAGCAGGCGGGTCTGGAAGGTTAGATTTATCAGAGAACGCTGCCCACTTGGCGAGAGCTGTACACAGCATGAGTGCTGCGAAAGTGGTATGAGATCTCAAAGGACAAGAAAGAAAACTGAGTCCTCTTTAGAGTTCACTTACATTGTGGGCCCAAAATGAACTGAGGTCATTTGCAGTTGGTTCCCTTCCAGGTTAACTTTAACAGAACTCAGTTCTGTTCTTTTAAAATGAACTATATGTGAAAACACAATAAGATGAACTACAGTCCCCAGCATGCACTGCAACATATAATGTGTGTTATGACCCCCTACTTTTTTGAATAAGTATTCAGTGCCTATTTTGCTGTTGCAGTTTTAGCATATTTTAAATAAACAATGGCCAGTTCGGGTCATGGCACAATGTTAAGTAAAAATGAAATAAAAACACAGCTGGACCGTCAGATTTGCTGAGAGTTTTTTTTAAAATGGCTCTTTAAGTGGTTGAGTTTGACACCCCTGAGCTAGACCCTGTCCCCTAGCAGAGTCAGTCCACATAAATCTACTCATTTTACTTACCTACCTTTGTTTTCAGAGTTTACCAGGATATTGTCTTGCTTTATTAGGAGAATCTTACTGATCTTAGAATCTTACTAATTTTGCAAACGAGATAAGGCCAAGAGACTAAAGCTGGGTGTAAAGATGACTTTTAAAATCTTAACAGATTTCAAAAACAAAGATCATCGGTCTTTATAGATGTTATAGGTGTATTTTTATCATGAGAGCAGTCAGTAGTCAAAAAGAGGGTAGAACTCACATAATTAGTATAAGCTACCAAGAAGTGCTCAGGTCTCACTGTAATTGTGTAATAATAACTGAGCGAGAGTGAACTGGACTTTTGTGCTTTTGTGCACACACAAGAGGCGTAGCGAAAAAATGTAAACTGGGGATGAATTTATTGTTTGAATTTGCATTGTATTTGAATTTATTGTATTGAATTTTATTGTTTGGGAAATGCAGATATGACCGTGAGAGTCTTTAATTTCTGGCTGTTATCTGAATTATTTGTTGTGTTACAGTGCTCACGTCTCATTCTAATAGATAGATAGCTAGAGAGATAGACAGACTGACTGACTGACTGAAAGAAAGAAAGAACTTTATTGGTCCTGGAGGACAATTGCAGTGTTTCAATAGCAAGACATATAATTGCACATAAACTTACATACACTATGCAGAAAAAGAGACAGATTGTACTTACAAGACAGCAGGCGCTGAGTGGTATGAGGTGAACTAAAAGCACATCTTATAGACATAACTAACTCAGAGTTGCATCAGTATTGTAGTGTAAAGTAAAGTGCATAGTGAAAGTGTCATTACAGTAATAGTTGTGATATATTGCACAGTCTGTATTAATCAGAGAGGAGATACAGTGATGTGGTTCAGCACAGTTCAGACAGCAGAGGATCAGTACTGACTCTGCATTAAGGAGAACTGTTGTAGAGCCTAATAGCAGGGGGTAAGATCTCACACAGCTCTTTAACACGGTGCAGCTGTAACAGATGTCCACTGAATGTGCTTCTCAGTTTATCCATTCTTTGGAAATCGTGAGTCATAAGCATTGAACATTTAAAAAAAAAACGGCCTCTGATCGCTCAAGAGAAGAGTGACTTATTTCTCCTCTCACCCTTCCTGATCATTTGTGCTGGTAATTGCTTCCAGTCAAGCTCCCAATCTTGAAAACCAGGTTAAAAACCGGGTTAAAATCAGGCTAAAATTTGTGCACGGTAGGTCCATATATTTGGTTTTCATATATTGTGCATGTATTGTTTTCATGCAGTGTTAAAAGTTGAATTACTTGGGGTTGAATAATTGAAACTACCATCCTTTATAAGTATAAATGAATAGACCCAGCTCTGTATGGGTTCTACTGAACTGGATCAAAGTCGTGTGACTCTATATCTTAATATTTATTTTATTAAAGCGACGATTGAACTTTCCATTTTGTCATTACAAAACATTATCAAATGTTTCTGTAGTGACATTTTAATATTTTAGCTAATCTTTGAGCGCAGTACATGACAAACACAGTTTTGAACAGTTTTTTCATTAAAATTCCTGATGAACCCTGATAAATCTAAATTTCAATTTAGAAGACATTTCACTTTCACTACAATTTCACTTTAAAAGTAATCAAATCTTAAGAAAAAAAATACAAAGTAAAAAAAATTATTGCAACAGTTGAAATGTTTAGGTTCAGGAAAGCAGCCACTTCCCAATAGAAAGCGCCCTATAAATGATGAGTTTGTATATATTTATCTTATTACTGTCTTTATTAATGCTTTGAGTTTAAATAGATTATAACATAATCCTTGTAAATATCTAAGATCTGAAATTGTAAGTGATTTTAACATTTTTTACTGTAGGAGCGTTGTTTGAACTAATTCAGTAGAACGGCCTTTCTAGCTTAGTAAAGCTTGTGCTAACTGATTGTGGAATGGTTTGTGGAGTTTCACTAAGGGTTTTGTTGTTGACTTAAATATTAAGGTTATGGATACATTAGAATTTAATTCTAATAACCTTAGTAAAGTTCTGGAACCTGATTTGTTGAACAGAATCGTGAATCTGATCTAGACTTTTTCTTAGGATTTTCTCATTAACAAATTTAAGAAAAAACTCAGGAAGATATCGGCTGGTGAGGTCCATTGATTCCCACTAAACTATAAAAATGGTATATATGGTATAGTATAAATGGTAGTTTATGTTATGGAGACACGGATGTTATGAAGTTGTGGATCATCTTGGCATTTCTCAGTAGGCTGGAAGGATCTCTCTGTTTTCAGGCTCTTTTGGAGTTTGTCTTCATCACATCTCTGCTATTCTCTCACATCTGCAGCTTCAGAAAAATGCTCTCTCACTCAAAACACACTTTCAGAAATGCACTTCTTTCATCCTGTCCTCCCGGATCTCTCCACCTCCTCCTCTTTCACACTCAAACACACACACACACGGGACTCGAGACCCAGTCTGACCCTGAACACTGAATTATTGAAGCCACTGAAGGCTCACCAGCAAACCTGAGAGCTCAGAATAACAGCTCTCTTCTCTTCTCTTCTCTTCTCTTCTCTTCTCTTCTCTTCTCTTCTCTTCTCTTCTCTTCTACTCTTCTATCCTCTCCTCTTCTTTCCTGCTCTCTCCTCTTCTCTACCCTTCTCTTCTACTCTTCTCTTCTTTCCTCTCCTCTCCTCTCATGTTCACTCCTCTTCTCTTCCCATCTCCTCTTCTCTCCTCTGTCTCTCTCCTCTTCTCTTCTTTCCTCTCCACTTCTCTTCTTCTCTCCTGTTCTCTCCTCTTCTCTCCTCTCCTGTTCTCTCTTCTTCTCTTTCTTTCTCTTCACTTCTTTTCTTTCCTCTTCTTCTCTCCTCGCCTCTCCTGTTCTCTTCCCTTCTCTCCTCTCCTACTCTCTTCTCTTCCCTTCTCTTCTTTCCTCTCCTCTCCTCTCCTGTTCTCTCCTCTTCTCTTCCCTTCTCCTCTCCGGCTCTCTTCTCTTCCCTTCTCTTCACTTCTCTTCTGCTCTTCTCTTCTTTCCTCTCCACTCTTCTCTTCCCTTCTCCTCTTCTCTCCTCTCCTGTTCTGTTCTCTTCTTTTCTCTTCTCTCCTCCCCTCTCCTCTTTTCTTCTCTGTTCTCTCCTCTTTTTTCCTCTTCTCTTCTCCCTTTTTTCTTCTCCTCTCTTCTTTTCTCCTGTCTTCTCTCTTCTCTTCTCCTCTCTTCTCCCTTTTTCTCTTCTCTTATCTTCTCCCCTTTTCTCTTCTCTTCTCTTCCTTTTTCTTTTCTTTTTCTCTTCTCCTGTTTTTCTGCTCTCCACTTTTTCAGCTCTCCACTATTAAACTCGATCGTCAGTTAGCTACGTCAGCTAATCCTAACCCTCGTAGCTCAATCACAGAGCTTAAGAAGCTTCCGACGCCAAATATGTCTTGGCTTAACGGTTGATTTGCTGAACAGAATCGTGAATCTGATCTAGAATTTTTCTTAGTATTTTCTCATTAACAAATTTAAGAAAAAACTCAGGAAGATATCGGCTGGTGAGGTCCGTTGATTCCCACTGTATAAATGGTAGTTTATGTTATGGAGACACGGATGTTATGAAGTTGTGGATCATCTTGGCATTTCTCAGTAGGCTGGAAGGATCTCTCTGTTTTCTGGCTCTTTTGGAGTTTGTCTTCATCACATCTCTGCTATTCTCTCACATCTGCAGCTTCAGAAAAATGCTCTCTCACTCAAAACACACTTTCAGAAATGTCCTCTTGTCTTGGTTTATCGACTGCGTTTGGGTTAAGGAGGGAATTGCTGGCAGATTCTGGCCGAGTGTTTGCTGTGAGAACGTTGGAGACAGAGATGTGAGAGTAAACTCTGATCGTGGATCGGCGCTGTGCTCAGAACACGCTGTGATTGGTTTATTTCTGTGCTGTTGGTTTAAGGAGTTTAAGAGTACGAGATCCGTTTTCTAGAGTGTTCTTTATGCCATGTGAAATGGATCCAGGCTGGTTTCGAGGAAGTGCTTTTCATCTTCTATAAATGCCTGTTGAAGCTGCAGCCCTGTTGGGCAGCATCCAGCTCAGCGGTCATCACACTGTTGTTTATGGAATTCCTGCTGCTTCTTAATTTTCACATTTGTGAAGGTGTCTGAATGTGAAGGCTTTGAAAGGTAATTTATTTGGACGTGTTCTCTGTGTTACTGAGAGTAAAGGGGGCTGTGAAAGACGTCGGGCTCTGATGTTATCAGAGCTTTTTCCAGCTATTGTAAATGAAGCACTGACCTGCAATGTAAAGCCCCCCCCCCCTCTCCATCTCTTTTTCTCTGTCTCGTGTCCCTTCCTCCCCACCTTTCTCTCATTCTCTTTTGTTTCTTGTCTTTTTGTCCTTTTCTCTTTATATTAAGCACATATGCACCTAAAATATAAAGCATTCATTAATTGAGTGCTTTATCTCTTATAAAGAGGCTCTTTATTCGCTCTGATTGGATCAGCTCTCTTTAGGATTGTTCAGAATTGCTGAGTAAGCGTGAGTGTATCTAGTTACGAGCTCCGCTGGCCCCTGACCAGACAGGAAACGATCAAATATTCACACATAAAAAACTTATTAACAGCAGATTCTGGAAGCAAAAATCAGTTTCAACTTCCTGACAATACACAATAAGTATCACAGTATTTGCTGTGTAAAACTACGTTTACGCAGGATTCAGACCTATTTAGTATTACATATTCATCACTTGAGTCGGGTGGGGGACAGAATTTCAGGCTGCTGACACCTTTTTTTAATTAAATATGCTGTTGTTGCCCTTGTTAGTTTTTTACACCAGCTCCTCTTTAAGTACACTATACTTTACACTAAGTGCAAACATTTGTTGATACTCATGATCTTTGATGCATTGCCACACATAGAAGCAGAAAATGGCCCAATCCCATTTCACCCCTTGCCCTTACCACTTAGCTCTATCCCTTCGCTTTCAGCATTCACACCTAGGGGTAGGGTGTCCCGATTTTTGTTGAGATAGAGGCATAGGGTGAAGTGGAGGACTACATGGCTCTCCGTACAGACGTTCTTTCAGACACACTCCAGAGTAAAAAGGAAAAAAGAGCATAATGGCTGCGCGAACGATCAAGGAAACCCACAAATGATTAAATTACAATAAATTACAATAACCACTGTATAATCTCAGTTTAGTGTTATTTCAGTGTGTTAGGGTCATTTTCTTCATAACTGGCATACAAAAAAATTCTAGCAGTATGCTGATGTCACGTTAGCTAGCTAGATAAAATTCCTGTTCCACCTTAAATGCAGCAGTTCAAATGCCTGAGGAGCCAGAATGTAACTGCTGCACCGTTTAAGGTGGAACGGGAGCATTCCAGCAAGAAGCTGGCGAATTTCTGACTTCAGCTTCTTATCACTGAAGAATTAGCAGTGGGCGATAATAATAATAATTTTCGCATCCCCCCTTTTGAAGCATAGGATTGCCTAAATGTAATTAAAGCCCAGTAGTGAGGAGCTGAACTTTACCCTCCTCTGCTCTCTCTGCAGACCGGCAGGGTCGCCTACAGAGCAGCACTGGTAGCTGTTAATGAAGTAATGTTCTTTTTTATTTGAGGGTCCCATTTCGTAGGGAAGATTTCAACCACTGTCCCTTGTAACTCAGTACCAAGCGGCAAGCTGACACTCGAAAAAACAAGGGGCAGGGATATATATATATATATATATATATATTAGATATTATATAAATAGTTTCAGTTAGCAGTTTGTCTGTTTTTATTCACTAGATGCACCTTTTAATTACAAACCTAAAGTAGCAAAATTTGTCTTAGATTTCCAAATGTTTGTCTTAGATTTCCACACTTAATGCCCTCCAACTGATGATAGCTCAAACTCAAGTAAACAAACAGCACTCACTGCTGCCCTCTAGAGGTGTTACAGCACCAGTCAGAAGTGCTTTGGTTATTCTTTATAAACTCAGGACGCATCTCTTCTGTTCTTTTATTCATAGGATTTCGGGTCAAGCCACTTGATGTAAATGGCCCCAATTTACATATTGACTGTTTTGACATGAACACAAGATTGTGAAAGTGTAACAACTGTGAAAAATAGTAATGATATATACATTTGCGATCAGGCGATTGTCTAATAATTGTGATAAGTCTAATGGAGGTATGAGGTTATCTTACAACAGCTTATTGTGATGTTACTTATCACATCACCCACCCCTGCTACCTGATGCAGGATCTTGTATGGGATGTTAACTGGTCTGTAGTAACCACGAGAAGGATGTTAGGATGGGTATCACCCTTGTTTTCTCATCCCCTCTCACTCTCGACAGAGTGTTTTGGTTCATGAATCTGTGTCAACTCTAATATCTAAACCCATTTATCAGTGAGAGGAGGAGGTGCACGTACTGCTTAACCCAGACCTGCTGGCGAATTCCATATAAGTGTATATCTGTGACAGTGTGAGTACTCTCCTGCATGTTTATCCTCAATTCTGCGCTGTCTGTCACTATCTTATCTCTCTCTCTCTCTCTCTCTCTCGCTCTCTCTCTCTCTCTCTCTCTCTCTCTCGCTCTCTCTCTCTCGCTCTCTCTCTCTCTCTCTCTCTCTCTCTCTCTAATGGAAATGGCTCTGTATGTGTTTCCCCTGCTGGGATTAAATCACCAGAGAGTTTCTGCTTTTCCTCCAGTGCAGCGGAGCACAGAGCGATAAGCCATCTAACATTTGAACAAATGGTGGAATAACAAACTTCATGACCTAAACATGCTTTATGCTCTGTCCTATAAATCTGAATGTGAGACAGATGCCCCCTAGTGGCTAAATGCTGTTAAAATCACAGCGACAGTGGGAAATGTGGGAATATTAAATTAAGTAGGGCTGCTGCCCCAATAGTAAGTCTATCTGTTTGTCTCTCTGTCAGTTTTTCTGTCTCTCGGGTGGGCACGGATGGGATTTGCCCATTTGTGAAATTATGCAAGATAAGATGCAAATTTTGGTCGGTTGTGGGATGGTTATTAGGGCCAAACCGATTTGAAAATTTGTGGCTGATACTGAATTCAGAAAACCAATATTATTGTTCTATATGTCCTGTTATATACGTCTATATTAAATTGATGTTATGTTCAAACTGACTTTGGGTCTTCTCCTCAGGACTCGGGGGATCCTTCAGCCGTTAATGTGTCTGAACTGAGGAACCTCAGTGACAGTGACCTGGCAGCAGAACTCACCAATGCTCTCCGGAGGTGGGGAAAACACACACATACACACACACACACACACACACACACACACACACACACACACACACACACACACTGTTCAGCCCTACATTAAACTCCACACATCCTTACCTCAGCACTTCTCGCTCATGTAGCTCAGGATAGATAAGCCTTATAAACCTGGCTGCATCTGTAAGTAATAGGAAAATTACTTACAGGCTTCATGACACAGATCTTTAATCTCCATAGATCTGCTCTTAGAAACTCCTCTTCAGATGGAAAACGTCAGTGATTGTGGTTAGAGGAGGGTGTGTGTGTGTGTGTGTGTGTGTGTGTGTGTGTGTGTGTGTGTGTGTGTAATGCAATATCAGTTGGTTTCAAAATTGCCTGGTGCTCCTCAACACATCGTTTCACATTCTGGCCACTAAAGGTTTTCCCTACGGTACAGCATGGTCACAAATCTGAACCCTGAATTAGCAGCACTACGTCCATTTCCCATCACACACTAGAACCATGAAAGTAAGTGGAGTTCACTTCAGCTTGTGTGGTTACATGACTGTAGGGAAAAACACTAAAGTCACAGTTTGTTTTTATATGAGAGTCACAGACTCTGATTCTGACTCCAGTTAACACCACATCATAATTTTGTGTCAAATATGTTTGAGCAGTCAGTAGTTTGCACTATTACTAGCTCCACCTTTATGTTCTGGCTCGAAATGCTTGGGTAGGGTAAAACGCTTCAGTTGCCGGTGGAAAAACAGAAATGTTTTGTACATTATGCATATACATGTAAACTATTATTCCATGTGTGAGAGCCTGTTTGGTCAGACATGGAGTGAATTGTACCCAATTAAATTTTATCAGACTTTTTTTGTCAGACAAACATTGACATGTGAAAGCTTCTTTTTTGAACTCTGAGCCTGTTTTTCCCAGCCTGTCATAATGGCAGGGCTACTACAACATGGCTTTACTGTTAGTGACAGTGCTGATAATAAAAACACTGATAACAATGAAAAAAGCAAATGAGAAAGTTCAGAATCGAGTGGAAGAAGCAGTTTGTTTTGCTGGAGTATGATTTTGAGAAGGATGTCGGTTTCCATGACAAGCAGACATTTCCGGCATTTGGCTGACAGTCTTATCCAGAGCGACTTACAATTTGATGAGTTTACGCAGGTAGGCGAAGGCAGTGTTAGGAGTCTTGCCCAAGGACTCTTATTGGTATAGTGTAGGGAGGTTGTCCAAGCAGGGGATTGAACCCCAGTCTACTGCATAGAAGGCAGAGATGTTACCCACTACACTAACCAACCAGATGCCACACCTTCATTCCCTACTGTGAGTAACTTGTTTACACAATATTCGTGGCTGTGACTTTCAGCACAAGAGCTGTTATTTTGCAATGATCTTCAGCGTCTGGTGGCCTGAGTGTCCAGAGCAAATGTTTGTACCCTATTACTACCCTCTTGCTACCCTATGGGGCAGTCGTGGGTTAGAGGTTAGGGAACCATCCCTGCGAACACAAGGTTGCTGGTTCAATCCCCTGTGAGCACACACATCAACAGAATTCTGTAATAATGCATTTTGTTGTTCGCAGATGTTCTTTATAAGGATAGTAGGACATGACTGAGAGGTGTGGCCAGGTGTCAGCATGCCTGTGAGGAGCATTGCCCAAAACGGCATTAAACATATTTTACATAAGGACCCAGTTGTTTAAACCAACGGCATTCATGATTATATGATCAATAACTGCTGCCAAAGGTTTTATATTCTTAGGTACTAAAGTTATATTTACCTGTAAAGTTATTTCAAACAATTACTTGTTTAATCATTTTCATCCCAAGATTGTTCTAAATGCTTATTGTCAAAATATGAGAAATTAGAAATCGATGCCAGTGTTTAACAAAACAAACAAAAAACAAGTGACACCCAAAAAGCCCATTTTCAGCAGCCTGCAAGTGTTGGGGACTCCATTGACCACTCTTGTCTCTGGATGTGTTTTCAGGGAGAAGAAGCTGAAGAGTCGTGTGCAGGAGCTGGTGGCAGCGCTGGAGCGACTGACCAAGAGCAGTGAGGTCCGACACCAGCAGAGCGCAGAGTTCGTCAACGACCTCAAACGAGCCAACAGGTGACAAACACGCCACGCACCGCTCATAACTGCCCTCACTGCATGGGTGGAATTTACTTTATGGGCGTAGTGAGAAAGCCTGGGTAAAGTCTACAAACCCTGCATTAATTAAACGCATAATATCGTAAATATTAGGGGTACATTTCCCTTGTTTAAGTTAGCTAGCTTGCTATTGTGATTGACTCCTAGCTAAGCTAGGACTTTTCTGCTTAACATACTCTCTGTCTAGTGAGTCACCAGCCGCTTTATTACTATAAAATCAATTAAAAATATTGTGTTAGTGATTTTCTAGCATTATTTAATTATTGATCAAGCACCAACCTTTTCAAGTTGATACAAAAACTGTTGCTGATATATTTGTTTGAGTAAAACAACATGCAGCTACTTTTATTTTTGCAATAAAAATGTACAAAAATTTTATTTTTAGTTTTATTATGAAACTGTTATGTATGTTCTGAAAGTTCTGCATTTTAGGCCGATCTAGGAGCAAACTTACAAACCAAGCTCTTGACCAGCTGCAGTTGATCTTATTGTGTGAATAGAAGTGTGTTTCAGCACCCTGTACTGAAGCTGTCTCTAGTGCAGTCACTAGGGTTCCACGGTAAGGATGCCCCCTAGTGGTGTGCGTGTAAAGTCTGCGATGCATCCACATAAGCCACCCAGGAGCTGGATTTATGGCTCTAATCCGACAGCGCAGCAGTGTTAATTTTGTCTTTGTGTGTGTGCTGTCAGCATGTGTGTGTTTATAATGACGAGCGGCCCTCTGGGGATGCTGGAGGACATTGGGGAACGTTGCTTTGTATGTGGTTAACAGTCTGAAGGTGATGAATGCATGTGAGTGGGTGATCAGGGCTGTGCTGTGATTAGTTAAGTGCTGTCTCGTGTGACTGAGACATTGAATATTTTAAGGAATTGGCTCTCATGACTTGGTGAACTGGATCCATTCATTCCTGCCACAAGCAGAGCCGGAGAGCAAAACCAAGAAAAAGCTGTGCGTTCTGCTTTATGTGTGTATAATCAGGCATGCTGCATCACTTATGGGGTAGTTGTTACTGTTCTTACTGTTCTTAACCCTACACAGCCACAAAACAAGGCAAGGACTATAGTGAAATTTTATGTATATTTTGTATATTTGTATATTTAGTAAAATCACAAAAAAAGAATCAAATCTGTGCTCTCAGTGGATTTGTTTTCTAATTCTGACTTGCTGTATCCACTGCAGTGTCATGATTAAACCAGTGATTTAGTCTTTTGCAGAATTTTACCACATTTTATATTTTATTGTAGTTTTTGTCAAACTTAGTAAATAAATAGAACTTGTGCGCTAGAAGACTAAAAGGATGTTTAAACTTTGCATGTGCTGTAGCTCTATTTCTCTGGAGAAATGAACAAACTCTAATAAAAACAGATGCTTAGATCATTTCTGCACACACACGTTTTAGTTTGGTACAGTTACACAGAATGACATGTGAAGTCAAGCACATTCAAACATTTTCTTCTGGGAGTGTAAACATTCTCTAGCTGCCAGCATTTAGGCTAATAACAATCAACCCAATAAACATTACACCGGACACTCTTTGATCTTTAAAGTGATAATTCTGTAAATACTAGTTTACAATCTGCGCCCTTATTACAGAAACTTCTTAAGTCTGAAGTCTTATCTGTTTAGTCACCATGGCAACTTTAGTCAGGACTCAGTTTAGAACAGAAGCTATTCTTAAGAAGCAGTTCTTAAGTTCACAATCTTATAAATTAACTCCAGATAAAAAACAGTGTTACAGAAAGACCCTAACTAAATTTCCTAAATACTGTCCTAACTTTCAGATAAACCCCAGAGCTTCTTAACTTCTGTTTTAACCGTCTGTTTCTGTTGTCTTGTGCAGTGACAGACAGAATAGTTCACTGTAACCTTTACCTACATTGAAAACAGTGTTTTGACCCAGACGCTGCAGAGACTCCAACATCCCCTCTTATTACCTTTGTGTGTTAATGTTGATGAAAACTCATCAGATAAAATATTATGGTGGTGGTGAATAAAGAGCTAAATGTGTCTGTTTATTAGGAGGAATAACGTTAAAGCGTTTGGGAAACTGAAACTGGAGAACAGCAACACTGATAAACAGTATGAAGCGCTGTCGCAATATTCTTTACCTTCAGTTTATTGTGGTTTCGTTTTTTTTACTTTATTTTGGTCAGTAACAGTAGCGAATGTTAGCGGTCTGGCTAACTAACTCGACTATTTTGATGACATGTTTACTTTTCAGCTGTGCGCATATGGTCAGTTGCTAGGCAACGGACATGACAGTTGACAGTCAACTTCGATCGCATAGTCTAGTCTAGCTCGAGATAAGATGCTGTAAAATAAGATTCTTAAGTCGAGATCAGATTTGCTTCTGCAATACGAATATATGAAAAATCTTATCTTGACCTGTCAGATCTTAAGATAGGAAGTCATACAGTGGTCATGTAGTAGTGCTTGAAGACTTTACCCAAAAGAGTGAGAAATTGATCAATAATACTGCTTATACTGCCTTGAGCCTGAGCTCAAGCTCTCAATACGCACCACTACAGTCATCATTAGGAAGAGCTTCTGTTGCTTTTTGTGACATGTTTTAATGTGTTTTCCCCTTTGTTTCATTTTTTTGTATGTTGGCCCTACATTGCGTAGATGTATACAGTGGCCTACTCTTATTCTTGGCTGATACTTGCACATGCAAATTTGAACAGTGGGTATCAGTCAGTCTGTCAGTCAGTCTGTAAGAGGCAGTCTGGTTTGGCAGTTTAGCAAAAAACAATATTTAAATGCTTAAGGACGGATTGGCAAGAGAAAAAAGAAAAATCTACAGGCTTTTGAAGAGGAAGTGTAATGAAGTAAAAATATAAATCTATTATTTATAAAATATAAAAATTATATATAACTTATAGTTCCAAAATGAATGTAGTAATAAAGTACAAAATATATATCTTCACTGTCATAAAATCAGTTTTTTATATATTTTAACAGCATTTAAAAATGCCTGTTACTCTCTATATTGTGTGAATAGTATATGATGATTAGATCAATAGAAATAGTCCAGAATGTTAATATTACATTAACAGAATGTTACAAATCTTTGCTGGTATCTAATATTTTTCATGCAGAGCCGATGCCACATTAATGGTTCCAAAATATAGGAAATGAGTGTAAATCCACCTGAATTAGCATTGCAGAGAAAAAGAACATGTATTTGAGGATTACAAATGCAGTAAAATGAATAAAATGCAGATATTTAGCAGGTTAGCCATCATCACCTAAACATTCTGCTTCTCCAGTAACGGACAATAAAGACGTCATCAAATATGAAATATTAGTCAAATCTAAACAACAGATGTGGGACCTTTTTTAAGTCAATATCTGCCGAGCCTGATGTGAAATCTGATATCATTGTGGACCCCCACCTATAAAGTTACAATTTCAGAGATCAAAGGGTTCCAGTGCAAAGAAATTAGGTCAAGTTGAACAGGAACTAACAGTAATCTAGTAAACAGATGAGGTATAGTTGGTCTGTGTGTTTGTGTTCACAGTAACCTGGTAGCAGCGTATGAGAAGGCTAAGAAGAAGCATCAGAATAAGCTGAAGAAGCTGGAGTCGCAGATGATGGCCATGGTGGAGAGACACGAGACGCAGGTGCGCATGCTCAAACAGCGCATCGCTCTGCTGGAGGAGGAAACGTCCCGGCCACACACCAACGAGACCTCCCTCTGATACCCACGTACACCCATGAGACCATGCTCTGAAACAGCTCTGACCCCAGATCACTCTCATAGCTTTGGTTAGGACCTCCAGTTGAGCTGTCCATGCTTCTATACCTTCTTCAGCAGGTGCTACACATGGTTGGACAAGCTTCACAGGACATTGACTGAAATCCGATGTAGTCCGATTCATGAAAAACTGCGGCAACGAGACACTAAGTAGCGTTGAGTCTAGAGTTTAAACTGCAAGCTGGAGTATGTTATTGTAATTACGCCACGACACAACAGCGAATTTGCCACCATGCTCAAAATAAATCTTCATTCAAAATAAATCTTGGTCAAATTTGAGCAAGTCAGACAAATATGACTGATCAAGACTAACTCCATTATTTCCATTAGAGAGTTTTTCCATTTAAAAAGCAGTGCACCTTGTTCTATCTATACGAGTGATGAAATGAGTTTCATCAGAATATATTTATTACTTTCAGCAATTCATTACACATCCAATATTTATATATATATATATATATATATATATATATATATATATATATATATATATATATATATATATATATATATATATATATATATATATTATATATTAGTGAAAATGAATGGCCTCGGACTCGGACTGTGTCGCGTCACTGCCAGTGTGAATGCAGGGTTAAGCTTCAGCTCCTCCATGATTGGAGGCTCTGGAGGGGATGTGGAACTTTCCACTGTGCTGTTCCTTTTGTTAGTTTGCTACTCATTGATTTATCTATTGGTCTACTGAAAGCTCTGTCCAGTGTAGTCTGAGGACAGTGCTAAAGGTTTAACTTTAAAACTCATTTAAAAGCTGGGTCTCAACAAGTGGACTCCAGTCGTGGTCTCTGTCATAGTAGCATGTCAAGCGCATCTGCAGCTGTGCTTCAGCCTGGAACTACAGAACTTTGACAGTTGTAGGAGTCAATGTTCTGTAAAGCTTGTCCAACCTAGCAACAGATGCTATGAAAAGCTGCATCTGTGGGCAGAGAATGGATAGATCAGTTGATTCAGCTGGAGACTTTGACATTCACAGCAGGTCCATGGCCACAAGCTGTCCATCTTCAGGTGGAGAAGCACTGCCACAATTTGCTGAATATGGTGACCACATCAGAAACTTCTCAGAGACAGCAGGTTCTGCGCATAACCAGAATGTGTTCTGTATATCCAGAACCGAACCAATGAGGAGCAACAAGTAAGTCAATGCATTGAGGTCCCATTCCCTTTTGAATTTGTACCCAGTGACACCTTTCAGTCCTTCAGGGCACATACAAGACTGAGCCCATGCTGTAACCTGATTGGCTGGAACACTCGCCTTGATGGCAGTGACAGACGTCAGTCGATGCTGGAGATGTTACATGAAGCGTCGTTTGGAGACCTAAAAGAAAACCTGTGCAGGCATTAATGAACATAAGACCTTCAGCTTGGTCCAGTATTTCAATGAACAGTTGAACTGTTTACTATCTCGTTTTACAGTATTGGACTGCAAACTCTTTCAAGCTTCCAAGATTTGTGAAATGTTTGGAGGAAACTTTCAGGAAATTCATCATACAAAACGAATTCTCTACATTATTCGACCATCTTAAAATGTGTCTTTTAGGACGTAACAGAGACTGGTATTGAGGATCTGGTGAAGACGTTAGTCGTGCTAATCCGTAACCAACCATTGTGGAGAAACAGTTCTTCCTGATTTCTGCATGGTGATCTAGACTGGAGTGAAATCCCTTCTCAGAAACAGTCATTTGTGTGCATGAACGAGTCACAACCAGTTCACATAGACCTTTTCCTTCAGTCAATGGAGAAAATACAGCACCATAATAACATGAGATCATACAGGCCTGTGTACTGATTTCTGATGAGCGTGGTCATAGAAACTGAGCCAGAGGTTCGTGCAGTTCAAACACAGCTAGTTTCTGTCTTTTCAGTGGAACAACTATGGTACAGTAGGTTGACAAAAAACGTAAAAAGCTGCAGGCGCCATATTCGGCGTGCTGTAGAGATGCACCGATACAGGAAATGTGGGCCGATGCCGTTATACAATACTCTATATGTGCATACAGTATTGTGCAAAAGTAAGAGACAATCATTTATTGATTTATTTCATTTCCAGTCAAAATGATTATTTACTACAACTGATTCCTTTTCTAGTGTCCACTCTTTGCCTTTATTACAGCTTCTGTTCTTTTCGGGTGACTAAGTTAAAGAAATCTCCAAAGTTCAGTCTTAAAAGTTGGTTGTATTTTCTGCTTCTCATGATCCAAATAATCCCAAACACATTCAGTCATGTTGAGGTCTGGACTCTGGGGTGGTCAGTGGATTGTTCTGACAGCACCAGCAGCTACTTTGTTAGATTTGTAAGTTTCTGTCTTTTCTCAGCAAGAACTTCTTTACCGCTACACATCCTTTCAGACCCATAGCGCTGATCCGTCTTCTCCCAGTGGAAGGATGGACAGAAACACCTGTGGATGTTTTCAGATCTGAAGCAGCTTGATTTTCTCCCCTCTCTCAGAGATGAAAGCTTTAAGTGCTGTTTATCTGATGGTGGCAATGTTCGTGTCTACCAGGTTTTCCAGGTGGTTGTTAGGAGCCCCAATTTCTCTGACTCTCTCCTTCCTTATGTAAGCAGATTATCTCCTCAGAACTATCTCCTGAAAAAGAAACTTTCTGGCCATTTTGACTGGTCATTAAATAAGTGAAGGGTCTCTGACTTTTGCCCAGTCCGGTATCTTCCAAATGCCAATACTGAGACATAGTTACAAAAAACAGAAGTTGGGACTAAATGCACCTGGATTAGCAATACAGAGAAATCGAATGTGTATTACTGTAGGGTTACAAATGCAGTAAAACCAATAAAACAGAGATATTTCAGTGCAGCGTCGCAACATAACCTAAACATTCTGCTGTTCTGGTGAAAAATAAATACTTTCAGGTTGGTTTGAAATACCAGTCAAATCGGAACATGCCCACTGCTGATACCAATACGATTCTGATGTCATCTTACATCCCTAATATCTAGCGAGTGGGACACGGTAGGGGTCACTAAAATGTACTAATTTAGAGAAATCAGTAATAATAGTTGTAATAGTATGCACACACGCATACCCAATACAGAAGAATGTGATGAATATTCAAAAGCAATATGTCTGTGTTTGATTGAAGTAGAGATACAAGTTCCTGTGCAGCTGTGCAGCTCTGCAGCTGTTAGCTGGTGAACAGCAATAAGCGATTTCACAGTCCACACAGAAACCACACCATAATCAGCACTGCTGTCATTTTCAGCTCACACTATACTCTATACTATAAATTATTCTCTGCTCCGCCCACAAATGCATAGTTCTAGCAGTTGTTTTTGAAGACTGACAGGCTTTACTGAATACTGAATACTGACGGACCCCCACTCAGTCTAATGAATGTAGCAGTTTAGATTCACAAGGCAATGTTGAGACTCCAGTTAAAGCTGGACTGTGTCGAGGCTCAGCAGCTTCCAAGCTTCTGCAAATTGAAGCCCACTAAAGCTTTCTTTGGTTAAATGTCTGTATATTGCAGACGCCAACAACCCCGAGCAAGACCACCACAGCCCACAGGCTGGAAAACTGAAATAAGAGCTAGAATAATAAAGTAATATTAAAGAAATTATTTTGGGGGAAAAAAACAAAAAACTAGACTCTCCTCACAGGATGACTTTTCACAGCCATACAAAATAAATAATATTTCTGCTGAGCCCTTCTGGTGACGTCCCGTGTAAATAAACATAGGTGTGGGAACGAGAAAATTTAAGTTGTGGCTACAGCTTGGTAAGGCATGGGAATGGGAAAATGAAGCCTTGGCCAAGGCTTAATAAGGCCTGATTTCGTTTCCACGCCTTAGTGTCACCAGCGGGGCTCCGTACGTTTCAAATTTATAGCGCACTGAATTTTTTGGACTGAAAACTCATTAGAACGTGTGAAGCTGCAGCAGCAGCAGGAAGAGCATGAATAGGTCAGCCCGCCGTCTCTGCTCTGCTTAAGAAGCCGGACAGTCAGTTTTCCGTTTCAGACAGGTTGTGACTGAATAGGGACTGTGAAAATCCCGTTTCCTGATGTAGAGTGTAAGACTGGAGTAGTCTGTGGGCCGCAGGTCCTCATTTACAGCCCGGGAGATTCTGCTTAACCATATCTTGAGGGGCGTTAAGGAGTTCTTCACTCAAACATGCAATAATGCATCAGTTACTCATATGCAACAGGGTTATTTTCAGACTAGCATTTACATTTTAATGAGGATTGAGTGTCTGTTGGTCAGGTGAACTATTTACACTTAGGAGTTTAAGACCCGTCTTGGAATGAAGGTGCTGATGTAGGATCAGTTTTTTCTGCACATTTTCCATCTTAAGTCCTTCATGAATAACAGTGATGGATAAAAACTTCATCCCAATCAGTGTTTTACTGTGTGCTGTGAGCATCACAGCTTCCGTAAACATTTGGTCAATAACTGTGTGAATCTCTAACCGCATCATATTTAATAATTGCAAAAGGAATATATAGCAGTGTAACCGTGATGACGTTCCCTTGTCCATATCGTGCAGCCCAGTTAGGAATCGGCGCCTTTTTCCGAGCTGCTCTGCTCCGACTCTCAGCAGCGCTCTTCATGCACACAAATCCCACAGAAACATGTCTGCTCCTCCTCGGACTGCAGAAGCACTTTTTCCTCGCACCGCTGGACCACATCACCACATTGCCTTCTGACAGACCTGTGTTTGTTTCTTTTTCTGTAAAAAGCTGAACCTCCTCAGCGGCTGCTCCTGTGCTTCCACAACACGGTGAAAACTCCCTCGGAAACCCAGAAGATGCTGCAGTCAGAAATGTTGCTGTTTACAGTTTGTTTTTTTTCTACAGTGTTACCCCTTTTTAGGAATGAAAGTCCTTTTTTGTGTAAAAAGCCCCAAAATAGTCCAAATATGAGGTCACAATTTCTAGACCCTGAAACACTTTTTAGCCGTCATTGGCTTCCGTTTCTAGTTACGCTGTTAAAAACAGAAAAGCTAATATGTAAAAGATGAAGCTCATCTGTTTTTATTGGCTCAGTACTGCATTAGCCTTGTTAATCCAGACCAAGAGTCCAGTTACTGATACTGACAGCCGTAGTTTCCTTTCTGAAAAACAGAATTTAAGGGAGGCCAATTTTCTGCTGATGTGCGAGTCCATGTACTACTCTGTGATTGTTTCACATCGAGCCGAGACAGATGAACATCAAGGGTCCGTGTTGTAATTGTTAAAACACAGTAATATAAGCAGTGACTGATCTTGTTAGGTTTCTGGATGTATTTCTGGGTTTAGCCAAGCTAAGAAGTGCTTTAAGTGCTAATGGCTTTAGTAATCAGAGCTCTAAAGGCCAGAGCACAGAACCAGCGTCCTCCAACGAGCGTTCTAAGCAGCCAGCTTGATACTGTAGCATAGAATAAGAACTGACAAGACAAACAACTCTGAGAACGGGGAAAATGTTCTAGAGCAGTGTGAATAGGTGGAATGACATTCTAGTTTGAGAAGAGCATTCTAGAACATTGAATTGGTAGGACATTCTAAAACAGTGTAACCTCAGAATATTCTAGAAGAGTAGGACTTTCAAGAATGTTGGGAATAGGTAGGGGGACATTCTAGAACACAAAGCAGGCGAGAGAACGCGCTGCAGTTGAATGGCACCGACTTTTTTTAGACCGTTGGCTCGGTGCTCTGGCCTAGACGTGGCTCTGCACAGGCTGTCGAGACGCCTCAATACAAAAAAGTCCACTGTTTGAGTTCCGAGTCTTAGCGTACAGCAACTCCACTGAACACCATGTGCTGGAGGGAAATGGGTGGGTTTGACAGCTGCACCCAATTTGCACAGATCTGTTTTTTGAATCAAATCTTTGCAATCATTTTTTTTATTTTAATACAGAATGTATTTGTTTATATAATAAAGAAATAAAGCAATTTAAATGTATATACAGATGAGTGATCTCTGAGTCAAAAAATGCAGTTTACTGCTGACCAATGACATTTGTGTAGGGATGGTGAAGCTGATGGTTAAAGGATAGAAGGAAGTCGTCATTGAGCACTTGGGAAAAGCATGGAGTACAAAGCTGGGATTGAAGTAGAGGAAATGCAGAAATCCAGTCATTGCAAAGGAAATGATTGGTTTTGCACAGTGGAGAAAACGAAGTTCTGTGTATATATAGATGCGCACACACACACACACACACACACACACACACACACACACACACACACACACACACCAAATTCTTTCTGGAAATATCTGGTTAACATTTCCATTGTTTAAGGCTGCCTTTGGTGTAACTGTAAAAGACCCCTCAACAAGCTGTCATGTTAAGACATTTTTTTACCCGAGTAGCAGAACGTCTGGGCTCATTAACACTAACAATTATTTGATAGCACAATATATTTAGAAAATACTGTGGCATTCAATTGTATTAATATTTCTATTAATCACAGGTGCCAGGTTTTCTGCGTTAGCTGATCAGACACCTGTTTTAACTATGAAGAAAACCCTCAGGAAAACGCAGCAGAAGCCGCTCTTTTACCTTGATTTCAGACACACTTGCTCAAACCAAATCTTCAGCTTTCACTGGGAGAAACAGCAACACGGTCTCAAATCAGTACAAAAAGGACACAAGTCCCCTCCCCACAGCGCTGCGGAAACATTTCAGAAGAAGAAAAACAGTAAGACACTGTGTTGATCCCCCTTCCCCTTGAATTTATTTAGCAAGTATTACAATTCTTTATAATGTGGAAAAATCGTGAGTTATTGCCAAGACTGAACAAAACTTTCTGGATATATACACAGTGGGTTTGGGTGACACGCAAGATGAAATATCTTCCAAACAAAGCGAAAAAGCTGAAGTCAAACGTTATCAATATACCTGATGTTAAGCTACATTATCTGACATGCCAAGAACCTGCATGCCCTGAGAAAAAGTGAAGGCCTGTCTGTATCCTACACGTCTACACCTAAATGCATGCAACAAAAAGTCTTTATGAGAAACCTAGATCTTCACATGCTCATATCTGATGCAGAATCTTTTGGAGCCGAAACGAGTAAATCTCATGTCAAGAAGAGAAAGAACACAGTAAACAAGGCATCTTATATAAAAAAAAAAAAAAAAGTAAAACAATACTCAGATCAACAGAGATAGCACTGAAATCCGCTGTTTGTTTCATCTTGATATAATCTGGTTCATAAAACGCACACACACACGCACGCACGCACGCACACACACACACACACACACACACACACACACACACACACACACACACACACACTCCAGTTGAATCTGCACATAACCTTTCATACAGTGCTACAGATCAATATATTTTATGGAGGGTGCTTTCATGGTGCGTTTTCTTCCTGCAAGAGGAATAAAAAAAATTTTTAAAAACATTTAAAGAAAAAAAAATTGTAATATAATCCTAAAACATTTTTTAAAAATGTAATCTGATGGGACATCAAACCTCATGGCACATTCACTGAATAAAATGGTGAACAAAGCTAGAGTGAAAATGAACACTCTCACTGCTGGAGAGATGCCGTTTGTTTCATATTTAAGTAATTACATTTTACATCTTATATGTTCACAGTGGTTCACATGAGTATCTGGGGAGCAAAATAATAATCATCATTGCACCATAACATTGCACCATAACTGAAATGTGGTGGAGTGCTTCCACAGACGTAAGGTAAAGGTCTTCCCTGTATTAACTGGTGCGAAAGAGGTGGTGATGCTGCCGACTAATGAAATGGGAGACTCAAATGAGCATCCTGAAGAACTCAAGATCACAAAAAGCCATTACAGTCTCAAAAGCCGAGAAAACAAAGATAATGAAAAAGAGCAGAGTGCTCCCTGTTCCCGCTTCCTCTTCCTTAGTTGCTGTGAAAACGGGAAGGGAGCACAAAAATGGGAGTGAAAAAAGTGAGGGGAAAAGAAAGAAAGAAAAAAAACGAAAAAAACAACGGTCGACAGTGTTGAGTGAGTCCACGCGACCATTATGTCAGAACAGCGACTCTGAAGCTGGAACAGATGAAAACCACATGACAAGTCCAAAATGGCCACTGGACTGCTAGTGCTCCTCATTTCTTCGCCTGCTTGGTGACCATGTTCCGCGGTGGAGTCACTGGACGGCTTGAGTTGGGCTTCTTCTTCTCCGCTGGTTTTAAAATCTGCGTGAGCAACAAAGAGAGGCGCAAGGATCTGAGCTTAAGTGACATCTGGCTTGTACTTTAACCACAAGTTTGGTTATTATTTAAAAGATGCTGTACATGTTCTGAACAGAAAAGGTCCAAATGCATAAAATGTGACAAGTGCTTCAAATGTGACAAGGGAACCGCACAGGGGAAAAGCCCAGGAAAATTCCATGATTTTCCAGCACTTACTATTTTCCATGCCATTTCTCTATTCCATGACTTCGCCAGGATTTTACATACCAACACAGTACGTAGCAGCATTCAAAATGTAATGTAATTTATATGTTAGATGCCTGGTGTAGAACATTTATCAATTTGAAAATGTCTTGAATACAAACAGATATCTAATAATTATCAAAAGTAAAAGTTAAGTAGTTTTAAAAGCAAACACTTTCGTACTCGTGTACAAATGCAGGGGGCTACACCTATCAAATATTTCCATTTTTGTATATTCTATCAAATATTATCTTGACTACTTAAATGTTCTATAAGAATGAGAAAAGGCAAAGTTTCTCACATTAATGACTATGTGGGAGGAGAAAAAATATAAAAAATAAATAAATAAATAAAAAAAAACAACTGATTAACAATCACTGATAAAATGCTATTGTTAGGGATCCTGCCCAATCTAGTAACTCTGAGCAGGATGCTCAAACTGGCTGAACGAGTCAGTGTTGCATGCAAGAGAGCAGAAAATATGCATCTTTATGACCAGGTTGTCTTAAAAATGAAAACATTTGAGTCAAATCAGTCGGCAAGCAAGGAGTGAGCATGATTTAGATCCTACATGACCAAGTTTTAGGAACCGCTTTGCACGTGAGCATGTACTAAACTCTGTTCTGGACAACCAACTCGCTTGTTTATTCTCATAGGAATGCATGCTACCGGTCCAGAGCAGAAGAAAAGGCATGTGGGCTGCACTGGGCCAGTTTATTATTCAAAATCTCTGTTCCACCTTAAATGGTGGAAGTGCCAGAATAAAACTGCTGCACCATTCAAGGTGGAACAAAACAATTGTAAGAAGAAAACTTCAGCTGCGTCATCACTGCTCCTAATTAGAGCTGTAAAGCAGACGATTAGGAACAGAGTCTCCTCTGATCACTGCCAAGATATCACCGTGTGCTCTAGACAGGAAAGGACCATTTGACTGATGCAAAAAAGGAAAAACACGAGTCACTGTTTTTGCAAACTCTTGCTCTCTTTAGAAGCGCTGCTACTGGTTATTTCTTGTTTCCTGTCAAGCTGATAAAAACTGATGCACTGAAGGACATGGCTTCAGAAAAGCAGCTAAATTTCAGATATTTCGGTTGTTTTTTAAATATTTTAAATAGACTAAATTATAAGAATTGATTTTAGCAAATTTTATTGAATATTGTCTAAAGTAGGTTCCACTGCGGATATTTACATATGAAAAGATATGCATGTAAACATCACTAAGATTTGAAGGTATCTAATTTTTTTAATTGAACCAACGAATGGGGTTCTTAACTAGGCCTTCTAAGTTCAAATGTATTGACACAATGCTTCATAACTGTGTTAAATAGAGGGAAAAAAATCTGTTATCTTGTGAACGCTTTCATAAGCCATTCATAAATACCCAAGAATGGCTTTTTAAAATGTTAATCAATTCTTCTGCATGCACCAGAAAGTCTTTATGTAGCACCATGAAAGAGCCAAGCAGGTAAAATCTTTAAGAAAAGCAAAATTCTTTACCCTTCAAGTTAAGTGCAAACTGGTTTACCTAAACAAAATTAAAGCATCTCATCATAAAGTGGTTTTGTGCTCTGTATTTTCAGCCACTTGAAGCCTTGGCTTATTATTCAGTTCCTAATCTTAAGACTTAATATTCATCAGCTACTATGAAAAAAATCACTACTATGAGACTCATGTGTGAGCTCTGCTGTTACGAGTGTGAGAAACTGAACCGTGGACCCATCTGCAGATTCGATGTGGTTTACCACAAGTGAAGCTCATTTCCCAGAACGCTCTGTACCTGAAAAGAGCACATAAGTGTCTCGTCCACACTCATCATGGCCCCCGCATTGTCAAACTCGCCACAGTAGTTTGGTGCAGAAAAAAGCGTGACCAGCTGCCTCTTGGCAAAGAACTCGTAGCCGTCCTCCACCACCTAGAAGACAGGAAGACACATAATATGGAGCTGATCAGGAGTGCTGAGGAGAAAGTACCAAATCCAGGACAAGTTTACACAATATATCGTCAGTTAACTGTGTGTTGCTGTACTGGTATCACAGAAGGCTGTGACGTCCAAAAAGGTTTGCACGTTTTATTAAATGCTGTGAAAATCCAGCACAACCAAAGAGTTTCAGTTGGTGTTCTGATGAAAATGATGGTCCCATGAACCAACAAATCCAATACTTTTAGCTAAATTATGCAGGCCAAACTTATTCATGTTATATAACTGCTTCACTATTGGGTTTTAAAAATGTTTCAAGGTGCATCACAGTCCCTGAACTGAACTGCAACATCAGAATTGTGTAATTTGCAGTAAGCCTGGAGAAAGTGAGGAGTGGTGCTTCTAGATGAGTCTCACAAAGATCTTTATTTACATCACCTACACAGGCAGAAGGAAAAACCCACATGCTTTGTGCTCAGTGACTGATGTGTAAAATAAAACAGTAACTGAGTGTTTGTTCCCCTACACCCTCACTAAAACAGACGCACGGACGTTGGTCAAAAGCTGGGATTTGTGCGTCACTGCATGAGTGTGTGTACAGCTGTCCGCTTTGTCCAACAGGCTCTTGGCTTTGTCACATTCACCCTTCTGAAGACGAGGAGCTGAACAAGAGTTGTTCTTGAAAAACAGACTCATTGCTGCTCTCAATTCTCGGACAGATTATATTTCAGTCTGAGTGGACACAGATTAGCACTCGATCCTACCTGCCATCTAAACAGACTGACACACAGAGAGGTCAACAGCGATCAGGCAGAGTCTCTGACTGGTGAGATTATTTAGACCAGTGGTTAAGGTGTAAGGATACTGGGTGGAGGAAAAAACTGCAATATATTAGACTTTCATGGCAAATGTTTGTGACATATGAAAACCAAAAATTAGGAAAATATTTACCTAGAGAACTGAGCAACTGCAGCAAATTAACTTAATTAAGCTAAATGACTCATGAGGCGGCCGTCAAAGAAGGTACGTAGGCCAATTCTGACATAACTAAGAATGACTTATCAATAAAGTCCTCACACAAGCAACGTCCCAGTCTGAAAGTCTTCAACTGCAATAAACTGTGTAGAATCTTGGCCAAGCAGCTAAACTAACAGCTGACTTCACTACCTTACAAGTAGTACACGATTATGTTGCTAATTGTTCTGGAAGATTCTAAGAACCACGGCAGAGGCTTTAAAGCCTTTTGACAGCCCTCATCAGGCATGTGAGCAGGGAACATGAACCGTACATCAGATACTTGGCTTAAACCTCCATTGCGTTTTCTTCAGTCTTCTTTTGAGCTCATTTAGAACCAAATCCCCAAATTATAACTTTAACCATCTAAGTATTAACCACAGAGGTTCTCTCAGATCAGCAAATATCTACATCAGAGATCATCAGTTCCAGTCCTGAAGGGGCTGTGGTCCAGCACAGCTAGCTAATCCCTTATCAACTTAGAAGGCAATTATAATGAAATATGTGGTGTGACTGAGCACTCTCCACAGTTCTCCAGTATTGAATTTTTGTGAGATGGGTCTGCTTGCTCCATATCGATCCAGAAAAACACGGTCTTACCTGGTGGGCCCTGCAGATGAGGTCCAGATCATGTTTGTGGAGGAACTTGGCCACAACTTCAGCTCCAAAGGTGAAAGAAACTCCCCGGTCATTCTCGCCCCAGCCTAGCACATCCTTATCCGGGTCGGACCACAGCAGATCACACAGGAGGCCCTGATCGGGCACGTCCGTGGGCCTCATGATCCGTCGAATCTGTTCCATGGACTGCAAGTCTGGAGACAAGCCTGAAGTACACAAAATAGTAAGGATTACTTAAATATACCACCTGTCATTTTTTTTCCTTCATGTTTTGGCTAAGACAACAAAAATAGTGAGATTTCACATTCTTACATATGCATTCATTAACTGCAATCATTTATCTATTTTAAAATGTTATTTTTATACAATAATTAAGATTTCTATACAGTATCTGGTATACAGAAAGTGCAGTCTGATGACAAACCTTTAATAGGCTCAAATTATTGATATTGTTTATTTCTCCTCAAATTTCCCTGCAATTTCATAAGCATATCACATTGTTGGTTTGCTGTTTTTGACTAGCTCTGCACCTCCATGCAGAGATTTTTCTGTGTTTTTGATATCTGTGCTATACTGCTCTCCCTGTGCATTCAGAGGCTTTTCCCCTGTCATGGTGTTGCCAGGCAGTCACACCCACCTCCATGGCAACAGAAGATCTTTTCGTCCACGATGGCAGCGATGGGCAGGCAGTTGAAGCAGTCGGTGAACGTCTTCCAGAGCTTAATGTTGTATCGCCTTCGGCCTGGAAACATGGAGTGAAACATGCATCAGTTTTGTAATTAC